>NW_027513298.1:0-227412 GCF_048772815.1 Callospermophilus lateralis | reverse complement strand
GCAGAGGAGCTTGTGTTTTCTCATGACTGCAAATCACATAAAAATATATACCTGACACTCAGTTTTCCACAAATTGGAGAAGCATAGAAGTATTAACGTCTAGCATATTTGATCACTCCTGTTTCACATGAAGGGTGTCCAGACCACCCTGAATTTACGCCAATGAGGGGCAAGGGAGTTATTTTGGACACTCTCTTGGACTCCGCCACTCATGGAAACCTTCAGCCAGAGGTTGTGATTAGTGTCTATATGGAAGAAGATGAGGGCCATATGGGAGGGTTTTGGTTTTAATTTTGGTCATTTGTGTCCGGTTGGAAGACATGACTGGGACCACCTGGGCTTGAACTCTGGTGTGATTCCCCTTAGAGACTGAATTCAGAGAAGTATTGCCATGAATTTTGTTGGGATTTTAGGAGTCCACCCATGAGAATCACCCTTGGAAACTGAGATCTAGGCCCAGGGTGGCTTTCCACAGAGCCCTGGGTATCTCAGCCAGAAGATCACATGATTTAATTCTGAAAGACTTGTCAGCCATTGTTGAGAGTCACAACACCCATGGACGTCACATTGTAGACCTCAATAGGCCTGGCTTCATGTGACATTTTGGCCACTCTTTGGGAAGCCTTGCCTGTGAGAGTTCTACAGAGCATTCATTGAAATGAGCTTCCTCACCATTTAAAGGTTCCTGAATGAATTGAAACCCACAGTGCCTGCAACGTCATCCTTGAAAAATGCCTAGATAAATACCATGAAATTTTTGAAATTCCCATGACCAGGTGGCACTGGAGAAACTTTGGATGTCCTGTTGCTGATCGTAAATATGCAAGACAGTGCCTTGATTGAGTGGGTTTCATGAAAATGGTGTAGAACAGAGATGCCAGTATGTTGGAACCTGCTGAGTAGTGGGCCTAGAGCAGTGGTAGGCAGGTGTGTGATAAAAAATTTGTGGTGGGGCCATGTGGATCTGCCATTGGATCCCAAATGGCTTGTGACTTACATGGTGCAGCCAGCAGACCCTCCCATGTAAAGGCTTCTGGTTATATGGAGATGTTTCCGGGCAATGTTTAGAATCAGGTTACTATGGACATGGGGCCAAGCTATGTGGGATAGAAGCCTAGTTGGTGCATTCTCCTGCAGACCCTGACCAACCACACATGAAAGAATTGCCTTCAGAACTGTGTCCCAGTTGAACTTCTTTTATTTCATGAAGCAAATGCCAAAGTCCCAGTGCAGCAGCAAGAAACACCACGAAAAGTGGAGGATGACCAAATGGCTTCCCAGTCCACATGGGAATACCCTTAGCCCCCAGTGGCCACAGTTTACTTACAAAGAGAGAATTCAGCACTGCTGCCTCATGTTCATTGGAAAATAAGAAACCATGTCCTCCAGGTCACATAGATGCAGACACAGCTTTGATAGTCTCACTAAAAAGAAGCTAAAGCTCCTGACAACAACATATATTTCAAGTGCCCAAACTCAGAGGCAGTTTCTCAAGAAGTATTTAGGCCAGCAGAGCTCCATGTTTATGGAGTGTTTACCCTGTCCCATACTAGGGAAACTCCTCTACCACTTCCAAGGTTGTAAACTCCTGAGCATATTATTCACAGATTTTATTACTCTTCTCCTCTAATTGTGTCTTACTTTGGGCGAAAAAAATGTCAAGGAATTGTTCTGGATGAGAGTAGGAAGATTTTGTTTAGCACATATTTGCATACACATTGGATTCATTTTTCTATTTTACATTTGAAATACTGAATCCCTGACAGTAACACATGCCCTGCTAGATTCTGAATACTAATCCTAATATGATGGAGAAAAATAACGGAAACAGAATAGAAATACAAGCAGTTCAGAGGAGGCATGTTGTATACTTGGACTTGCCTTTTGCATTATATAGGGTAGGAGTTATAAATCTAGTCAATCTTTTGTTGAAATAGTTTTCCATGTGCTTTTAAAGTTAACAAATATGTGAATTCCTGTCTCCCTTTCTCTGTATTCTATTCAGCACATGTATTTTTATATGCACATATAGAATCCTACCTGGTATCACACGTACATTCTTGTGAGTTACATGACTTGGCAGATACAAAGTGTGAGAAGAGATCACTCCTCTTAAACGCTGTTTGACCTGAAAATTCCACCTATGGGTGAGCTTCCTAGTTGAAAAAAGTTATACATAAATCCATATCCAGTAAAATGAATATTTTTGGATCTGTGGATGATACATATTTCACGGTGTAATTCGATTGGCATATATATTGCTAATTTTTAAAATCTGTGTGTGGATATATATATATATATATATATATATATATATATATATATATATATATATATATTCTCTCCAGATATTTCAAAATATTTAATATATGTGTCTTATTATACACTCCCTAAATTCATTCATGATTATGTATGTGGATTTATAATCAACTTTTCACAAGATTATTCTCAGAAATATTCATTCACCTGATATACGTATTTTTTTCCTAGTATTGAAAACTAACTTCAGTGAATGGTGCATATAAATCCTAATATTTCTACAGTAACTGATCCATTTTCACATCAATGTAAGTAGATTCCAATGGGACATGATAAGTATTTTGAAGTTCATTTTTATTCAAAACTAGTACATTACTATTTCTTCAGTTTATGCACATTATTGGATATATATTTCATCCACAAGTTCACAAATTTATAGGCATTTATTTCACTTTCAATCACTTTCTGCTTCAGAAAACACGTGTTCCGCCATGTTTCAAACTGGTCTTTTCATGAGACTTCTTTCCAAACACATTATTTTTGATTTCCACAATCACTTTTGAAGCAAAACTCACACACTCTTCATGATAAAGCATAACCCTAGGATTACAATTAGACGTATAACTAGTTGTTATGAATGATTATATATCAATATATGATTTCTTATGTATTTTCAGATATCAATTCAATACACTATTTAAAGTGGAACCAGTTATATTATTTATTAACTGTATGGTCTATTCATGCATTATCTCTATATTCATAGACACAGGGTACACCTATTTTTACCCTCAATACTAATTTATACGTTTTCAAAATATTCCTCAAAAAATGGTGGAAGAAATACTCATGTCACCTGATCTATATATACATTATTTCACAGTAATATTCTGGACAAAAAAATCAAAGGTCACCCTTAAGGTTGTACCAAAGCCTAAATGGAAAGTGAGCATGGATTACTAAAACCTTCCATGTCCAGGTGGCCTAATGCTCTCAAATGTCAATCTTATTGGTGACTACATTTTTGTTTCTTCCTAAGATAATATATATTCAACCTCAAGCCTGTTGAAAATGTCTAACCCTATCACTCACTTTATACTTTGCCTGATTTAGTAATGTCTCTATTTATATCTATTTTCCTACATATTTTCCCCTGTTCATCATTGTGACTGACTCTTCACTTGTGCTGACATTTACATTCACTGTCTACCTGAAACCCTATTGCTTAAGAACTTTTGGTCTAAATCCTATTCTCACTCTTCTTTGTAAACCTACTGACTATCTTTCTAATCCTACCGACAATCCCTTTTTGAGTGGATGTTCTATTCGACATTCAATCATCCAAGGTACAAGCTCCTATGCCATTGTATATAGATTTATCTGAGACATTTTTGCAGAAAATAATTCAAAGCTAAGTGTACCAATTAAGGGCCCAATGCCCTTCTGAACTTCATATCTTTCCTAGATTTCTGTTTTTATACTTATATTTCACCTATATATTCTTGTAAATATCATAGTTTCCCAATACCATTATTCGTCATGCAGAAGGATTCCTAACCCCAAATTGAACATGTTACTAACCCAAACCATACACTGTTCTCTCAATCGAACTTTACAGAACAGCAGGGACAGGGTTGCTCTTAAAATACAGGAATGTAGGGCATGTTCCACCTGTTGAGAACACCAAAGGTCCATGCAGAAATGATCCCTTGAGAAGATGTAGGCAGCTACGAAAGACCTGAGAGAGAAAAGTCATCTTCTATGGCAAACAACCTTGTCAGCATGAAGGGATGTGTATGAATCAGCCTCTCTCTTCTTAATGTAGAGAAGATGGACCAAACCAGTCCTAGGTGGAGAGCTGTTCCCGGGTGCCCATGGTTTATATACCATTCTAACTTGTGAAAGTGTCACAGGAAGTAGGGGCAGCCTCCATCTCATGGGACTCTTGAAAGCAACTGTTAGGACAAAGTGGTTGTCAAGGCAATGACCTCATTCAGTTCCTGAAGAAGTGATCTACCTCACTTCCTTGGTGATGGAACTCTCTTAACTTGGGATCCAGGAAGCCAGGCACCCGGAGCCAGTCCAGTCCCAGACCCAGTAGGCTCACTTGTTTGAATTTACCAAGGAGAGTGTCAGTCTTTCTTGGTACCTACACATGTGAGGATGGCCAAATACCAGGAGAGCTCTGAATAGGGGCCTTTCCTGAGAAAGTAGGTAGTGGTTCACCGCAGGCTCCTGACAACTTCACAGAGTTGGCCAAGGAGACCAGATCTGAGATAGGACAGGCCATTTTGGGGGAACATAGTATGGCCCACCACTCAGAGGAAACTCCGGATAGTCACAGAGTTACATGGGGGAAGGAGGTGTCTTTGTGGGGTGGGTGTGATTTTGTGGTTTTGTCTCATGATCTGAGAATAGGTAGGAAAGACGGTTTGTTTGATTTGGAGTGGTCTTCTTCTAGTAAGTCGTTGGACAAGGCAAGTGTTTCTATGTCTGTGTATCCCACTGTGTCCGTGGTTGTAGACATTAGAAAATAGAATGCAACAATTGATATGTCCTGTATAGTAGAAAGATTCCCGGCATTCATCCTGCCCAATTTATGAATGGACTGCAGCTTGCCTTATCCATGGGCAACACCTGCTACCTTCCTAAGTTCCTGTTTCTTCCAGAATTCTCACCACTCTCCAGAATAGTCTCATGGTTTTGTGTCCAAAATATGTACCACCTCCAAGCTCTGTGACATTGCCATGTCCTGGATAGCTGAAGGGAATGGCGAGCATCTCTGAAAACTCAGATATCAGTGTGACCAAGAAAGTCTCAGTGGAGAAACCATGCTTTCGGCCTTTTGCTTATCAATTGTTCTGTTTCCCTGAATGTCAGGAAGGTCTTTGCCTCAGGCCACCCCTTTGTGAAGCCTGAAGAAAACAGTTTTCAAATGGAAATGAATGGGCATCACCTGTGGCTCTTTGCTTAATTGCTTTGGAAAGGGATGTGTCTGAATCAGCCTCTTGGTCCTGTGTGAGGTTGTGGCTTAGATTCTCAGCACCTGATGGATGTAAAGAGAGATCCCATGTGTGCATCCAAAACCAAAATGGCCAAAAGAGCAATTATTGTGAATGAAGCCTCTCGCATTCATTTGTAAGGTTCCTGACCACCATCAAGTGAGAATACGGATCCTTTGGTTCAAATGAGTTATGCACAGCCCTGCAGAGGCTAACCGATAGGTTTTTGGGTTTTCTCATGGCTCCAAATCATATAAAGAATCTATACCTGACAGTCAGTAGGCCTCAAATTGGAGATGCAGAGCAGTATTAACAGCTGGCCTATCTGATCACTCCTGGTTCACCGGATGGGTGTCCAGGCCACCTTGACTTTAGGCAAATGAGGGGCAAGGGAGCTTATTTTTGACACTGTCTTGGGCTGCACCCCTCATGAAAAATTCCAGCCAGAGGTTATGATAAGTGTCTATATGGAAGAAGATGAGGGCCATGTGGGAGTGTTTGGTTTTAATTGTGGTCATTTTTTTGGCGGTTGGAAGAGATAACTGGATCCACCTGGGCTTGAATTCTGGCATGATTCCTCTTAGAGACTGAGTTCTGGAATTTACCTCAAAGAAGTATTGCCATGAAATGTGTTGGGATTTTAGGAGGCCACGCATGAGATGCGCCCTTGAAAACTGAGATCGAGGGCCAGGGTGTCTTTCCACAGTGCAGTGAGAATCTCAGCCAGGATATCACATGATTTTATTTTGAAAGACTTGGCAGCCATAATTGAGAGTCTAAACACAAATGGAACTCATATTGTAGACCTCAATGATCCTGGCTTCATGTGACCTTTTGGCCACTTTTTGGGAAGCCTTGCCTGTGAGATTTCTCCAGAGATTTCATTTAAATGAGCTTCCTCAAGACATAATGGTTCCTGCATTAATTGAAACGCACAGTGACTCCAACTTCATCCTTCAAAAATGGCTAAATAAATACTATCAAATTTCTGAAATTCCCATTACCAGGTGGCACTGGAGAACCTTTGGATATCCTGTTGCTGAACATGAGTAAAATAATTCCCCACGCAATGACACTTCACCGGGAGAATTCCAATTTTATTGCTAAAAGCTGTGTGCTTATATAGAACTAAGGGGGAGATGGTATGGCTTAGATAAATGGCAGCAACCCGTTTATTGACAAGTTCTTTCAAATATCAGCTCCAAAGCCCAGGAATCAGTTCTCATTGGGGCTAAGGTTCCCCACAAGCGAGATTTGAAATTGGCGCTGGCGGGAGAGTTCACAAGGGCGGGAACTTTTTGCGCCACTGCAGAAATGAAGAAGGTAGGAAGAAGAAGTCCTTAGGCGCCATGTTGGGGTTTTTCTCTGGGGTATGGCTGCCATTTATTCTTTTCCCAACATTCCACCCTTTTTGTTTTCTTAGGAAGTGGGGCGTCGTTTGTCAGATCTGGCTGCTTCCTGCTGTGTGGGGGTGGTGTGGGGCCTAGAAAGAGAAGTGGAGGAATGCTCAGGGGGCAGGTATGGGGATATCATGGCAGCCAGAAAAAAAACCCAGTGGCTATAGACAGCTATTTTCATAGGGGTGAAGTCAATGAATGTTCCCTGAAGCCAAAGATGTTGATGGCATGGAACCAGTCCTGGATGGAAGAGATTGTTGGTATCAGCCACTGGTCCTGTAACAGAGACTCAAGGAAATACTGGAAGCATTGCCTGGACATGGTGTCTCCAGCACCTGAAGAAGATCAGAGCAAATAAAAACAGAATGAAGATAAAAATTAAAGCAAATGTCAATTTTTGGCAGAAGTTCCATGTGGGGGGACTGACATAGAAGAGGCCAAGGGCCATGAGAAAGCTTAGAAGGTGGTAAAGACTATGAATCCAGGATGGCAGATTAAGAGGTTCTCCGAGCTCGTTGTCTCCCGCTGTCTAATACCCGTTGCATTCCATCGTGCCTGGTAGTGAGCTTCATCACTGAGTGAACTGTTCTCTTGGAGATGTTGGGGATTCATCGGTCATCAGAGGCTGGTAGTGACTAAGCAAAAGCTGGTTGAAAGTTTGATTAGGAATTTTATGCAGTTGGGTTTGAAGGCACTTCATTATGCAGGGCAAGATAGCACAAAAAAGGAGCATTCAAATAATTGGCCCCAAGATATGTAGTAAGTACATGGCAAGATAGGATTGGAAGAACCCCGTTATGGGATTGGAGGAGGTAGGTTTGAGCAATTGGGTCGATAATTCCTGCAATTTAACAACATTTTTTTTTATTAGCCCAGATTCATTAACATAATAGCAAAATTTCTCTCTGAGGAATAGGCATGTAACCCCTTTTTCTGCAATGAGAAGATCAATTGCCCTTTGGTTCTGTAAAGCCACTTGTGCTAATGAAGTAACCTGCCGCTGCAAGGAACCCAGAGACTCAGCCATGGTATTGAGTGTTTCCTGCAGTTTTTGTTGAAGGTCATTGGATCCCATAGAGCATGACCTATAGCTCCACCAGAGAGTCCGAGACCCGTCACTGAGGTTGTTAAAATGAGGCCTACCAGAACCGGCAGAAAGACTACCCTACGGGTGCGGGAAGGTAGGGCCAACTGTCAGAATTCGGTGCGAGTAAACAAAGATAGCTGAGGAACTACAGTAACCAAGAAACAGGCGCCAGAGACATTGATGGTTGAGGTACTTAAAGACCCATTACACCAGAGGAAATGTCCAGGTTGCATAAACACAGGGCTCTATGGGGTGCTGTAGCTCAAGGAACAAATGGGTAAAGGATTCATTATTGGCAGGTGGAAACAGATGAAAGGAAATAAAGTATTGGTGGAATAACTTTCCCACAGTGGGATACGTGTCACATGTAGGGGTTGTCCTTTTTAGAGAAATTGTAGGGTTTTGCTGGAATATTTCCTGCCGCTAATGGGACTGCTGCTAGAAGTGGACAACTAAGTGAAGCACAGAGAAAGCACTGAGAAGTAGGCACAGAAAGAGGGGTGGAGTTTAATAATCAAAAAGTTTGGTGTAGCAAATTGAGCCATGTGGGAGGGGGACCTGAGAGGGTTGAAGGCTCTGAATCCTCTTTGGATGAGCTATGGATATGATCTCGAAGTTTTGATTCTGAGTCCTTAATGTGTTCGACTACCTGAATGGTTGCCTTAGGTTGCGTAATCAGGGTGCGGCCAATAGTCATCCACCCTGTGGGTCTGACTGAGGTTGTCCGAGCATAGACAGCAAACTCAACATAGCCCCAACGTTTGGCCTTGGGGTCAGGTTTATCTAAAGTATACCATCCATTGTTATTGGATGAAGAGCCTTTATGCCACTTTATGTAACTAGAAGTCCACCCTTCAGGGTAACCGAGTGAGTGGTAAGAATAGCTACCACGTTCATCATGGAACCTGCATGACCAATAGGGGCACCCATTATATATCTCAGGCCACCAATGACAATAATCTTTTGTTTGATCAAAAAGGAAGCAAATGAAAGGCCAGTTCCAGCTACCAGGGACGAAGGTCCTTGAAGGTGACAATTTTAGGGAAATAGAGGTGCAGTTGTGGATGAAGCAAGTAGTTGCATCCACTGCGCAGACCTTCTGCATGCCATGTTCTGAGTATCGTTCCCGAAAAGTGAATAAATGCATGGTAGGTGAGGAGGGTAAAGACCAGTCCTGACAGAGCACAGAAAATAAGCAGAGCACAAAAAACAAGCAGTTAGAGAAGACTAGGGTGTTGGGAGAGCTCATTGTGCCTTCTTTAAGAGGAATTGGGCTGCAAGGAAAACCGTGTGAGCCACAACTAAAATGGGTGAGATGGGTGTGGAGAGCAGGAGTAAAGGGGAGGTTCAGTAGGTGATTCTTGGAGTTCCTCTGGGGTGGCTCTGTCTTCAGCAGGTGGGGCCTCCTGGTGATGTGGCTTCAACCTAGACATGTGAATCCAGGGAGTGAGACAGTTGTCTGGTAAGGAGAGTTTGGCGGCGGTAAGGGTAAAGAGAATGACAGGATAGGGGCCTTCCCATTTTGCGGCAAGAGTCCCTTTCTCCTCTGGGGTATTATAATAGAATAGACTAACAGGTGTTAAGGGAGGAGTGTTTGGAGAGGAGACTGGGTCCGGAAGAAGGCAGTCCTGATATTTCCAGAGTTCCGAGCGGAGATGGAGCAAGAGAGGCAAAGACAAATCTCGGGTGAGAGGTCCTTGTGAAATGACCAACCCAGGGGTTATAAGAGGTCTTCCATACATTATCTCAAAAGGAGACAGTAAAGATGGTTTCTTAGGGAGAGCTCTGATTCGAAGCAAAGCCAAGGGAAGGAGTTTGAACCAGTCTATGTTTAATTCCATTGTCAATTTGGTAAGGACTTCCTTTAGAGTACGATTTACCCTTTCCACTTTCCCTGAAGCCTGGGGGAAATATGGACAGTTGAAATGCCACTTGAAGGAGAGGGCTTGAGAGACCTTTTGTGTGATCCTAGAAGTAAACTCAGGGCCATTGTCATATTGTAGGGAAGTGGGCATACCAAACCTGGGGATGATGTCTGTCAGTAAGATTGAAGCTACAGTGGAAGCCTTTTTATTGGAAGTGGGAAATGCCTCAACCCAACCAGAGAAAGTGTTCACAAAGACAAGGAGGTATTTAGTGCGCCATACTGTGGGCATGTTGGTGAAGTCTACCTGCCAGTCAGCAGCGGGAATGTGTCCCCGGGCTTGGTGGAAAGGGAAAGGTTTGGGCCTTAAAGGAGGATGAGGGTTGGTCCGCTGACAGATCTGACAATTAGAGGCTATATTCTGTAGCATGGCTTGTCAGAGGGGGTGAGGGAAAAGAAACTCTGTAAAAAGAGGGTCAAAGACTGAGAATTGGAAAGGAATAGAGTATGAAGGAACTTGAAAAGATGCTTGTTCTTACTGAAAGACGTAGGGGCTTCAGATGAGCTGTCTAAAGTGGCCATTATATGTCCCCCATGGAGGCCATAATTGAAAGTGGTAGCAGCCATTCGTGCCGCCTGGTCAGCTTTGGCATTGCCCTCAGTGATAAGAAAGCCGTCCTTCTGATGGGACCTACAATGGACAACTCCCAACTGGGTGGGTAAGTGGCCTCTATTAGATTGGTTATAAAAGCTGAATTAGTGATCGCATTACCTTTGGTGGTAAGTAGGCCTCGCTACTTTCAAATATCAGCATGGGATAATAAGATATGGAAGACATATTTTGAATCAGGTTAGAGGGTGAGGGATTTGCCTTGTGCTAGAAGGCAGGCACGAGTGGATGCTATAAGTTCAGCCTACTTGTCTGTAGTTCCTGAAGGCAAAACTTTGGCCTCTATAATCTCAGTGGCTGAAAATACAGCGTATCCAGAGTAATGAGTTCCGTTCTCCCTAAAGGAACTGCTGTCAGTAAACCAGATTAGGTCAGGCTTGCTGAGTGGTCTCTCAGAAATGGAAGAATGACAGGGGAGGAAATCATCTAAGGTTTCCAAGCAATTATGAGTTGGTATGTGAGACATGGGAGTCATTGGGAGCAGTGAGGCAGGGTTCAGTGCAGAGCAGGGGAGGAAAATAATATTAGGGTTTTCCAGAAAGGAAGTGAGGGGCGACAGAAATCTGGATGTAGGGAGAGTTTGAAGGCCCTTTTAAGCTAAAAGATCCTTCAAGTGATGTGGGGAGTGGATAGTTCAAGGGGCCCCAAAAGTCAGCTTAGAGGCTTCTTTGTGTAAAATTTGTCCAGTAGCCAGAGCTCTTAAGCAAGGGGCCCACCCACGGATGGTAGGGTCTAGTTGCTTGGACAAATATGACACAGGTGCAAATGTACGCCCATAGTTTTGACCTAAGATCCCAAGTGCTTGCCCCCCTTTTTCATGGACATATAGATGAAATGTTCTTGAAAGATCTGGAAGGTGAAGGGCAGGTGCCTTTAAGAGGAGTTGCTGAAGCCTGCGGAAGTGGTAGATGGGAAAGGAGGCAAGAGATTCACTAGGGGGTCCCTTTGCTAGGTCATACAGGGGTTTGGAGAGAAGAGAATAATTTGGGATCCAGGCCCTAAAATAACCTGCTAATCCTAGGAATGATAGTATTTTGGCTTTCGTATAGGGCACTGAAAGATCACAGAGGAGTTGCCTCCTATCCAGTGTTATTTCCTTTTTCCCGGGTGTAAGGCAAAAACCAAGATAGGTGACCGAAGACTGGGAAACCTGGGCCTTGTGGGGAGACTCCCTATATCCCTTTGTCTTCTAGGAATTTATGAAGCTGAGCGGTGTGGGATTGAGAGTGTTCCCAGAAAGACTACATAGAAGAAGGTCATAGACATATTGAAGTAGAGTAGAGTCAGGACAGGTCAGGTGAAAGGATGTGAGGTCCTGGGCAAGAAATTGGCCAAAGAGATGGGGGCTATCCGTGAATCCCTGTGGGAGGACAGTCCAGGTAAGCTGATGAGAATGGCGGGTGTGAGAGTCAGTCCATGAAAAAGCAAAGATATCCTGAGATTCTGAGAACAAGGGAATAGAAAAGAATGCATCTTTTAAATCTAGGACTGAGAAGTGAGTAGTAGTGGCATGGATCTGAGAGAGGAGGGTGTAAGGGTTTTGCACTAGCGGGTGGATGGGGTCCACAGAGGAGTTGACAAGGTGAAGTTCTTGAACCAGCCTGTAGGACACGTTAGGTTTCTTAACTGCCAGAATGGGTGTGTTGAAAGGAGAGTGTGTAGGCCTAAGATACCCCTTTCATAATAAATCCTGGATGATGGGTTCTAATCCAAGGAGGGATGTGGTTGTGAGTGGATATTGTGGTTGACTAACATATCTTGAAGGGTCCCGTAAGACAATATGAATAGGACTGCATTTAGCCATAAAGGGTGTAATTGTGTCCCAAACCTCAGGGTTAAATAGTTTAGATAGTCGTGGGAGAGTGCATGAAGGAGGTGTATCTGCCCCTAGGAATATCATGAGGAAATGAGAGGTAGGAGAGGTGTGGGGTGATAAGTGAATGGTGACTTTTAATAGTGAGAGTATGTCCCTTCCCAGAAAGGGAATGGGGCAATGGCTCATAACAAGAAAGGAGTGAGTGAAGGACAAAAGGGATGGCTGCATATAACATGATTGGGGGGGGGTTTGAGGAAAAATCTTTTTACCTCCTACCCTGACAATAGGAGTTTTTGAGGCTGTGGTAGGACCCTAATACTCCCTCAAAATCGAAAAAGCGGCACCAGTATCCAAGAGGAAGTTAATGAAGCATCCATCCAGCAGGAAGGTGACCCTAGGCTCTTGATTCTTGATGGTAATAGTCTGGAGGGAAGGCCCAGGACTCCGTCAATCCTCCTCTGCCAAGCCCAGGTGAGGCTGTGGTTGCTGGGCAGCAGACCAACCTCCCTTCTGGGTTGTTGGGCAGTCTGCCCCCCAGTGTCCACTTTGATGGCATTTTGCGCAGGGGTTGTAGGGTGTCCTCGGCGAAGAACAATTCCTGGTCCAATGTCCCTCTTTACCTCATTTGAAGCAAGCTCCAGGGGGGGTCATATTGGGACGGCATGGTGATGGCCTTCTCTGAATGAGCTGGGCCAACATTTGGAATTTGGCATTTTCAGCCCTCTGCCTACGGAATTCACTTTCATCCTCTCTACCATGAAAAACCTTGAAAGTGACAGCAAGGATTTTGGTCTGAGGAGTAGCAGGGCCCTGTTCAAACTTTTTAAGCTTGGCTTTAATGTAAGGGTAGCTTTGGGCCAGAATATATGTCATTAAGATATGACGGCCATCAGGGGTTTCTGGGTCGAGGTTTGTGTACTGCTGAAGGGACTTGGTTAGTCTATCCAGGAATTCTGAAGGTGTTTCCTCCTTCCTTTGAATGACCTCCTGCATCTTTTGAAAGTTAACAGCCTTGCGGGTGGCCTTTCTCAGTCCCGCCAAGAGGCAGGATGTAAAAAGGTCACTAGACTGTAAGCCCATAGGGGATCCTGCTCTGGGACAGCATGAGGGCCTGTGGGTGGTTATGATTGGTCCTATGATTTTCATCAGCATGGGCTTGGGCTAGCTCCCAGAACCATTGCCTTTCCTTGGGGAGAAGTTTATTGGCCAAGAGCATGTAGATGTCATCATGAGTGAGGCTATATGCTTGCAGTACCCATTGAAACTCCCGAATGTAAGTGGTGGGGTCAGTGGTGAAAGAGCCTAACTTCCTCTCTAGCTGAGTAATGTCCGACATGGAGAAGGGCACATGGACTCTGATGACACCCTTGGGACCAGCTACCTCATGAAGGGGTGCGATTGTCTTGGGGGTGGGAAGGAGTCCCTTAGACCTGGTAACAGGAGGACTGAAAGAGGCAGGCGGTGGACAGGAAGGAAAGGGAGGGGAATGGAATGTGTCTGTGGAAGAGGGGGAGGTGGAGCAGGCAGAAGAGTTGGGAAGGGAGGGGGATGAAATGGAAGGTTGAGGATCCATGGAATCAGGCAGAGGAAGAGGAGAATTTTGCGGGAGAGAAGGGTCAGTTGGGGCTGGGGGATAAGGTGGGGGTTGATCTGCTGGGTCGAATGAGGACAAATCTGCGAAGTCAGGAGTAGAACTAGGGGAAGAGAGGGGTTTGCAAGCAAGAAGAACCTGAGAGGGAGGGCAGGAGGAGCAGAGACAGGGTGCTGTGCGAGAAGGCTAAAACATTCAATACAGGGAATCTCACTCCACTTTTTCAGATGCTGGCAGTAATTAAAAAGGTCCAAGAGGAGGTTTGGATCTAAGGAGCCTTCTGGAGGCCAATGATTGCCATTATCCAGTGGATATGTAGGTCAATCTTGGGTACAGAATTTGATTAGAAGTTTGGGCTTGATGTCTGGTGTGAGGGAGAGTGTGGCCAGATTTTTTATTAAACTTTTGAGAGGTGAGGTTTCAGGTACAGATAAAGAGGTGCCCACAGTCACAGGGAGAGATGGAAGAGAGAGAGAGAGAGAGAGAGAGAGAGAGAGAGAGAGAGAGAGAGAGAATAAGTGTAAGCAAGAGAGACAAAGAGAAAACCCGGCCTGGAACGGACTCCGGGAAGCGCTCAGGGCGAATGGGGGTCAGGTGGGCATCCCCAAAATGACCAGCCGTCATGAGGAAATACAGAGGGCACTACCTGATCGTCACCAGTGAAGTGCGATCTGTGAGACCCAATGGGTTCGGAGCCACGGGCAACCTGACATCAGGAAAGTTTTCGAATGCAGCAGAAGAAGTAAGTAATGAAAACAGAACTCCGGCTCCAGCAGAATGCAGTTCCAGGATTGGAGTTCAGTTTTCCCCGAGCAGAGAGGCAGCTTCAGCCAGACACAGCAGGCCTGCAGGAAACAGCCACTCTAGCTGGCAGCAGCAGCAGCAGCAGAGGAGGAAAAACCACAGAGCCTCTCATGTAAACTCAGAAGCCTCACACCCCAAAGGGAAACGGATCACCAGAGGGTCCACTGCAACCAGTAAAGGTCTTAGTGGGAGGAATTCCTCCCCCCTACCAGGTGTCTAGAGTGTGACAGACGATCATGGTCACAAAGCCAGCGGTAGCCCGAAGGGAGTTGGCGAGCCGGGGTCAGGGGAGGCTTACATACAACAAATCAGTGGTGAGTGCAGGAAGCCTGCTTCTGAAAAGAGCAGACCAGGGCAGAGTGCCACGGTGGAGCAGTGGACGGGGCTCTTGTTGGAAAGAGCTCACCCATATCCTCACACGGGGCACCAGAATGAAAGAACTCCCCGGGAACTTCACCGGGAGAATTCCAATTTTATTGCAAAAAGCTGTGTGCTTATATAGAACTAAGGAGGAGATGGGAGGGCTTAGATAAATGGCAGGCAATCCGTTTATTGGCAAGTTCTTTCAGATATCAGCTCCGGAGCCCAGGAATTAGTTCTTATTGGGCCTAAGATTCCCGGCCAGCAAGATTTGAAATTGGCGCCAGCAGAAGAGTTCACACGGGCGGGAACATTTCGCACCACTGCAGAAAAGAAGAATGTAGGAAGAAGAAGTGCTTAGGCGCCATGTTGGGTTTTTTTTTCTGGAGTATGGCTGCCATTTATACTTTTCCCAACAATGAGTATACCAGACAGTGCCTTGATTGACTGGTTTTTATGAAAATGGTGTTTAACAGAGATGCCAGAAAGTTGGATCCTGCTGATTAGTGGGCCAAGAGCAATGGTGGGCATGTGTGTGATAAAACATCAGTGGTGGGACCATGTGGATCTGCCATTGGCTTCCAAATGGCTTGTGACTGACATGGTGAAGCCAGCAGACCCTTATATGTAAAGGCATCTTGTTACATGGAGAGGATTCAGGACATTGTTCAGAATCAGGTTGCTATGTTCAAGAGGGCAAGCTATGTGGAATAGAAGCCTGGTTCTTGTATTCTCCTACAGACCCTGACCCACCACATGTGACAGAAATCCCTCACGCACTGTGTCCCCGTTGAACTCCTTGTATTTCATGAAGCAAATACCAAACTTCCAGTGCAGCACCAAGAAACACCACGAAAATAGAGGATGACCATATGGCTTCATAGTCCACACTAGAGACATTTAGCCCCAAGGGGCCACAGTTTACCTTCAAAGGGAGAATTCAGCACTGGTGTCTCATGTTCATTGGAAAATAAGAAACCATGTCCTCCAGGTCACATAGATGCAGACCCAGGTTTATGGTTTCACTAGAAAGGAAGCTAAAGCACTTGACAACAGCATATATTTCAAGTGCCCAACCTCACAGGCAGTATCTCAAGAAGTCTCTAGGACAACAGACCTCCATGTTTTTGAAGTGTTTACCCTGTCCCTTACTTTTGGAAACTCCTTTAACACTTCCAAGGTTGTGAACTCCTGATCGCATTCCATTCCAGATATGTATTCATGGATTTTCTAACTCTTCTTCCCTAATTGTGTCTTACATGGGGTGAAGGTGTTGTCAAGGTATTGTTCTGGATGAGAGTGGGAAGATTTTTGTGTAGCACATATTTACATACACATTGGATTCATTTTCCAATTTTCCATTTGAAATACTGAATCCCTGTCAGTAACCCATACCCTAATAGACTCTGACTACTAATCCTAATATGATGGAGACAAATAACCCAAACATAATATTAATACAAGCAGTTCAGAGGAGGCATGGTGTATAGTTGGTCTTGCCTTTTGCATGATATAGTGTAGGAGTTATAAATCTTGTCAATTGTTTGTTGAAATAGTACTCCATGTGTTTTTAAAGTTAACACATATGTGAATTTCTGTCTCCTTTTTTCTGTAGCCAATTCAGCACATGTATTTTTATATGCACATAAAAAATCCTACCTGGTATCACACGTACATTTTTGTGAGGTGGCTAACTTAGCAGAAACAAAGTATGAGAAGAGATCACCCCTCCTAAACGCTTTTGGAACTGAAAATTCAAACTATGAGTGAGATTTTTAGTTGAACAACATTATACATAAATCCATGTTCAGTAAAATTAATATTTTTGGATCGGTGGATGATATATATTTCACGATGAATTTTGATTGGCATATATATTGCTACTTTCTAATGTTTCTCTGTGAGATATATATATATATATATATATATATATATATATATATATATATATTCTCTAGATTTTTCCAAATATAAAATATATGTGTCCTATTATACACTCCCTAAATAATTCACTCATGCTCATGTATGTGGTTTTATAATCAAATTTTCATACGATTATTTTCAGAAATATTCATCCACCTGAAATACATATTTGTTTTCTAGTACTGAAAACTCACTTCACTGAATGTTGCAAACAAATCCTTATATTTCCACTGTAACTGACCCAATTTAACATCAATGCAAGTAGATTCCAAAGGGGCATGATGTGTATTTTGACGTTCAATTTTATTTAACACTGGTACATTACTATTTCTTCAGTTTTTGTACATCATAGTATATACATTTCATCCACAAGTTCACAAATTTAAAGACATTTGAAACACATTCAATCACTTCCTGCTTCAGTACACATGTATTCCTCCTTGCTTTTGACTGGTTATTTATTGAGACTTCTTTCCAAACACATTATTTTCGATTTCCATAATCAATTTTGAAGCAAAACTCACACACACTTTATGATAAACCACAACCCTAATATTACCATTAGATGTATAACTGGTTGGAATGAATGTATGTATGTCAATATAACATTTCCTGGGTATTTTCAGATATCAATTTATTCCAATTTCTAAAGTTGGAATCAGTTATATTATATATTCACACATGGTACACCTATTTGTGCCCCCAATACTAATTTATATCTCTTCTAAATATTGCTCCCAGAAATGGTGCAAGAAAGACTCATGTCACCTGATCTACATATATATTCTGTCAACAAAATACAAAGTCACACTTACAATTGTACCAAAGCCTAAATGGAATGTGAGTATGGATTATGAAAATCACCCATGTCCAGGTTGCCTAATGCTCTCAAATGTCAATCCTATTGGTGACTACATATTTGTTTCTTCCAAAGATTATGTATTCAACCTCAAGCCTGTTGAAAATGTCTAATCCTATCAATCACTTCATCATTTGCCTGATTTCCTAATGTCTCTAATGATATCTGCTTTCCTACATATTTTCCCCAGTTCATCATTGTGACTGACTCTTCACATGTGCTGACATTTACATTTTCTGTCTACCTGAAACCCTATTGCTAAAGAACTTTTTGTCCAAATCCTATACTCACTCTTTTTTTCTAATCCTACCAACTATCTTCCTAATCCTACCAAGTATCCTTTTTTGACTGGATGTTCTCTTCGACATTCAATTATCCAAGGTACAAGGTCCTATGCCATTATGTATAGATTTATCTGAGACACATGTGCACAACATAATTCCGAATGAAGTATCCCAATCAAGGATCCAATGCCCTTTTTGTCTTCAAATCTTACCTAGATTTGTGTTTTCATACATATATTTCACCTCTATATATACTTATAAATATTGCAGGTTCCCAATACCATTATTCATGCAGCAGAATGATTCCTAACCAAAATCAAACATGTTATTAACCCTAACCATACTTTGTTTCCTTAATCTAACTTTACAGAAAAGCAAGGACAGAGTTGGTCTTATATAGAAATGTAAGAGATCTTCCACCTGCTGAGAACCTCAAAGGTCCATGCAGAAGTGAACCCTGAGGGAGATATAGAAAGCTATGAAGGACCTGAGAGAGCAAAAGTCATCTTTCATGACAAAAAAAAAAAAAAAAAAAAACAGGTCAGGATGAAGGGGTGTGTCTGAAGCAGTCTCTCTCTTCTTAATGTAGAGAAGATGGACCAAACCAGGCCTGTGTGGAGAGCTGTTCACGGGTGCCTATGTTTGATATACCATTCTTACTTGTGAAAGTGTCACAGGAAGTAGGGGCAGCCTCCATCTATTGGGACACTTGGAAGCAACTGTTAGGACAAAGAGGTTGCCAAGGCAGTGACCTCATTCAGTTCCTGAAGGAAGTGACCTATATCATTTTCTTGGTGATGGAACTCTCTGAACTTGGGATCCAGGATGCCAGGCACCCAGAGGCATTCCCAGTCACAGTCCCAGTGGCCACACATGTTTGGATTACCAAGGACAGAATCGGTCTTTCTTGGTAACTACTGATGTGAGGATGGCCAAATTCCAGGAGAGCTCTGAAGAGGGGTCTTTCCTGAGAAAGCAGGTAGTGTCTCACTACTGAACTGAAACCCACAGTGCCTCCAACTTCATCCATGAAAAATGGCTAGATAAATACAATAAAATTTTTTAAATTCCCTTAACCAGGTGGCACTGGAGAACCTTTGGATGTCTTTTTCCTGGTCATGAGTGTACAAGAGAATGCCATGATTGACGGTATTTCATGAAAATGGTGTAGAACAAAGATGCCAGTAAGTTGGACCCTGCTGAGTAGTGGGCCTTTTGCAGTGGTGGGCAGGTGTGTGATAATACAGCTGTGGTGTGGCCATGAGGATTTTCCATTGCCTTCAAAATGGCTTGTGACTGATATGGTGCAGCCAGCAGACCCTTCTTGTTATATGGAGAGGTTTCCGGGCAAAGTTCAGAGTCAGATTTCTATGGACAAAGGGGCAAGCTTTGTGAGATAGAAGCCTGGTTGTTGCATTCTCCTGCAGACCCTGACCCACCACAAGTGACAGAACTCCCTCTAATACTGGGTCCCAGTTGAACTCATTGTATTTCATGAAGCAAATACCAAACTCCCAGTGCAGCAGCAAGAAACACCAAATGGCTTCACAGTTCACACGGGGAGACAGTTAGCACCAAGTGGCCACAGTTTACCTACAAATAGAATATTCAGCACGGCTGCCTCATGTTCATTAGAATACAAGAAACCATGTCCTCCAGGTCACGTAGATGCAGACCCAGCTTTTATGGTGTCACTAGAAAGGAAGCTAAATCTCCTTGCAACAACATATATTTCAAGTGCCCAAACTCAGAGGAAGTTTCTCAAGAAGTCTTTAGGCCGGCAGAGCTCCATGTTTTTGGAGTGTTTACCTGTTAGACCAGGACGCTAGAAAAGACCACTGACTCAAATTAAAATCAAATAAAATTAAGCTTATTATTTCCACCGGCCATGCTGCCTCTCCCTCCCAAAACGAAGGGAACAAGACAGCAACCCCAGCTTTCCTACAGCCCAGCTTTATAGCCCAGAAAGTTACACAAAAGGGGGGTTACAGATAACGATCTCTGATAAACATCACACTAAAGGTAGTTTACAATTTTTTTGCTGTCCCTACATGAGAATTCATGAGGACCATTAGAGCCTCAGAGAGGGTTGTTGTCTTGCCAGAGAAGGCAAATATTTATGATGTGTCACTAAAGTTTCTGAGAGGGCTGCTATCTGGTCAGAGAGCCAGGCATGTGTGAGTTCAAGGCGTGGGCAGGCATTCCACGCAGGTTCAGAATTTGAAGTAATTAATGGTAAAGCCAAAATTATCTTTTCATGGCTTTGTGGCATGATGGCTCCCAATTTTAATAAAAGATCAGGTTGGGTCTACAATTCCCCCCTTTTCTCTGTGTCCCTTTCAAATCTTTGATAGATTATGGGAAGAGCACTGAGGAAATTTTAATCCCTCAGGTAAGAGTCTCCAAATTTTTAGAACTCACCCAAAACCGATCTCGCTGATTTTACCCTTCTTAATTACTTATATTGATAGTCTATTTATCTTTCTCTCCATTGTTGTAAGAAGAGTGGCATCACTAATTTTTTCTTCTTCTGTCCTGAGACAGGGTGACATGAGTGGGCTCGGCGTGAGGGACATGAGTTGCCTATTAGAAGTCAGTTGAGAGACATGAGTTGCCTTTTAGAAGTCAGTTCGGTTTGAAGTCAGGTTGGGGAAGAACAGGTTGTAAAGTCATCTGTGAATGGGTTCTTCTATGAGTGAAACAAAAACCATGAGTACTGGATAAATGTTGCAGCAGCTAGAACATGTCACTGTATAGAAATTCCCTCACCAGTCTTTAATATCCCCAGTTATCAGGACTGTCAACTTAATATTTAACTTTAAGTGTTACAGTTGGCCCTCCCAATAAGACACAGTTTAATAATTTAATGTCATCTGATCTTGTAAAATCCTTTTACTAGTATGACCTCTGTGTCTAATAGAGAAACCTTTAATTCTGTTACTCAGGGCTGGATAATCGTACTAGCAAACACCAAGCCTACCTTTGTAGGTTAGGAATATCTGTAGGTCTTAAACTGAAAACTTCTGCCTGTGGCAGCTCTTCTTGATAGTCTCTTTTTATAAGTATTAGGCATTCCTGTGTGAGAATCCTTCTTTGTAGCCTCCAGTCTTACTTGTTTTGGGAGGATAAGATAAAGTGCATACCTTAAAATTTTATTATTATTATTATTATTATTATTATTATTATTATTATTATTATTATTTAATATGCCCAGGAGTGGCTGTATTTTGGTCTTAACTGTCTTTGCTAAGTGTTTAAGATGAAGCAGTCAAACTGACTTTTGTTTCTATCTATTGTTAACAGTCAGCTGAGCTTTTGTGGGAATCAATTCTGGGGAAACTTGAGAGGAGATTCTCAGTTCTGCTAGTGCCATTTGCGCTAGGTGGGTCCAGGTCTTGCTTGACCATTTGGCTTCCCTCAGAAGCATCAGGGATGTCTCCTTTCTCTGATGACTCTCCTCTTTGTAACCAATGCACTGATTGGCTTTCTGTTCTCCAGTGGTCTCATTAATCTCCCTGATCAGGAGGTTATGTGGCTCAGAGTTGCAAAGCTCTTTAGAGAAGTCCCCTGTTCCCTGGATTCAGACTGACTCAGAGGGCAAGAGCCAAATATTGGTTTTCTTGGCCCTTTTCATTTAACATTAATTTTAAATCCTAATCTTAAACATCCAGCAAATAAATTTTAACAGCCTTATATTAAGAGTACTGGGCTTTAATGTCTATAACTTTATAATTACCTTTTTATTAATTGGGATCTGTATTATTCTGTCTGTATTGTAGTTGATGACTTATTATCTTGAATAAACCCATGTTGTGTTCTTAAAGCAACGCATTTGTAAAACACTAACAGGGAATCTTTAGATCACTTATAAGAAAATTTCAAACTAAAATTAACAAAAGTAAAAATACTTAGTTCGTGTAATATCTTCCCTGAATTTTTTGGCTGAGTTACACATTATATCCCCTGTTTGAGATCCTAGGAATATTGACAATAAAAAAAAACTTTTTAACATAACTTTAAAGAAATATTATCTGACCTACATGTTTCATAGTCATTCTCACATGTAGTAAGATGGGACACACAGCCTTATCTCAGGTAAGGCAGGGCTCTTTATAAATCTTAAGTATTTTAATTCTAAAGCTGATCTTTATTTTTAAATATCTTTTGACAAAGTTTACATAAATTGTTTGAGGTCACATGAACATTAGCTAACACCATATGATATCACATTTAAAACATGAATTTAAGAAATGCTGAAAGTTTTTAACCTTTACAAAAATTAGGCTCTAATTAACTTAAAAATACATTTAAATTGTTCCCCAATGTAAAAAGTAACATAAAAATTTACATATCTTATTGATAACAGGTAAATAAATCCACAATATATTTTTTACCACACAACTTCAGAGCACCAGCTTGATATAATGCTCTTTTAAGGTTTCTACCTTACAGACTTGCATACCTGTAAGATATGAAAACATTAATTGCATAACAATTACATTTATGTTTCTACATTAATCAAGTTTGGCTTTTAAAGAAATGGCAGTACAGTGCTCTAAAATAACAGTTCTTATTTAATCAGTTGTTTAATTTTTATGGTTGCTTGCTCTAGACAACATAAATCTTAATAAACTCAATGTTATGGGTAAACTTATGTTTTAAGAAATTTTTGCCTCATTAACACATGACTGATTTTTACAATCTTATACAGAGTTTACTAAAAAAAAATACAGATCTTAGTAAATCAATCAGATATCTAACTAAAGTACTCATGAATGAGTAATCCCATATCAAATTTACTTTACTTATTTATCAAAAAGTTAGAGAAACGTATTGAACAGTGTAAACCATTTTTATGTTGAAGGAAAGGTACTAGAGCCAAGGCATATTAGACATTTTGTAGATGTTAATATTTTGTTAGATGTTTGAACACCTAGAAAACTTTGTAAGCTTAAATTTAAAGACATTTGTTTTTATCTCTTTATCCAATTTAAATTGAAACATTTAAATCACGTGAATTAAAGATCTTTGGATCCACTTTTTAAAATTTGTTTTTATGAGCGCTTTTTTTTATGAGCGCTCCTTATATATGTTAATTTATGTATCATATATATGATATACGGACATATGTATATATAGACATACAACACATAACAAAATTGTGCACACATAATAATAGTAAAGGCCTCGTAGCATTTCGCAGGTGAAATCTTTATTGCAATGTTTCAAGAAGTCCACAGTTGGTCAAAGATAGAACTGATCAGAAAAACATTAACCTAGCTCTGTATGCTCAAAATCATGAGGTCAAAAAACATAAAGTATCTCAGAAAAAAAATAAGAGTCCTAGAAAAAATGACTTGCCAGTAATTAGAAAATACCATACAATTTACCTTTTTTTCCCTTAGATCTCAAATCAGTCTCCTACAAAGCTTGCAGGCTTCTTTCATTTGCATTTCAACATAAGTCATGGCTGAGGTCTGGAAGGAGCAGGAAAAAAACTGCTATTCTGAACAGACATCTCAGGACTAAGGCATTTTAACCATAATTTTCAGGTTCAGATGTTGAAAATTATGATACAACTTTAAGATACAATTCACAAAATTTTCTATCTTTACATCTTGTTTGGTCAACAGACACCATACTATGATTTACTATCCATGTCCAAATTAATGCACTGGTACACACAGTGACATTTTCCCAGGCTACCCAATTCAAAATTGGTGAAAAAAAAAGACTGTATGATTGGGAAGTTTCTTGCCAACTTGGAAGTAGAGTTCTTCAGTTATCCATCCTAAGTATTTAAGTTCTCTGGCATGAATTATCTGAAATCATAAACTAAACAATTACCTAAACCCGACTTTTAACTGCAAGATTGTGCAATGCTTCAAAAACCCATTCAGATACCAGATTGTTAAAATAAAACATCATCATTTCGACACACATTCAGCTAAGATCATTCCCAAAACACAATTAATAATATCAACACATTATTGCACATGCCTTAAAGGGCCAGAAACAAAGACACAATACAGACCAAAAGGGGGTCCAGACTATGGCTGTCAGAGAGAACCCTTTAAACCAGAGCAGATAAGAGAAAAATCTCGTACACCAGTGGGACCATAGCTGTCCCCACAAGGGGAGCAGATGTTTTCACAGAGGGGCAACCTGAAATGTAAAATAAAGTGTCTCCATGGTGATTTTACTGCATTTAGTGTCCCCTTTTTCTTTTTCTCTTTTTTTAACAAGACAGAGGTGGCATAATCCTTACAGTGTAGGGAAGGAAGGAGGTAATTCCCTGAATCAACAGGGCTTTGGCAGCTGCTGGGAGTCCCTCAGTTTCTCCTTTTACATACAGGATTAGCTCCTCTGATTCAGTTCCACACCAAGCATGCTCTATCTCTGAACATTTCAGTAGATAGGTCTCAAAAGTTCCGGGGCAGAGGGGGGGGGTACAAGATTTGTAACTTAAAGTTTGGTTCCTGACCTTGAAGCCAATTAATACCAATTTAATAATGAGGACTGGGTTTTGAGAAAAAGAAAAAAGGAGGTTTATTGCTTGGCTAACAAAGGAGAAACACAGGGGACTCTGCCAAAGTTGTGACTCTCTTTATCTGGAGGGACAAGGGGTTTTAAAGGAGTTTCACTTGTTAACCTGGGAGATACTCTGTTCTTAGGTCCCCAGCAGGCATTTCCCTCTGCAATGGGTGTGCTCCAGGCAGCCAGCTAGGCGCTTCTATCATCCTGCTTCGCAAAGGGGGATAAAGTTCATTGCAGTTCCTTAAAACACAGTCCAAAGGGGTGTCAGGCTTACTCTCTTTATTTCTGATTTTCATGTCCAATATACTTAAGTTTTTACCACCAAAATCACACAACAAAACGAACAAAAACAAACAAACAAAAAAACAAAAAATAGAACACAGAACACAAATAAACAGAAACCCGGTGGCTAAACACAGAAACAGGGGAACAGTGCAACATCTTGCTAAAGCTCCAGGGTAGGAGCGCGTGCGTGCTCATCGGCACCTCTCTACAGTTCCAGAGGAATTCCCTACAGAACAGAACAGAGGACAGAAAGATTCTCGTTACTGTTCTGCACAGAAGTATATGTGAGCCTCCCCGTGCCACATCTCTGTCATCAGAAGAGATCTCCCTTAACTGTATATCAGATGGTATAAAGGAGCCACTTACCTATGGAGGACTCCTCCATCAGGTGCTTGCTAATAGTTTTAGTGCAGAGGTTCACTGTAGTGCTCCCTGGACTAAAGGCTCTTTTCCAAATATAAAGAAGATGGACCAAATCAGGCCTGTGTGGAGAGCGGTTCCTTGGTGCCTATGGTGGATATACCATTCTAATTTGTGAAAGTGCCACAGAAAATAGGGTAAGCCTCCTTCTCATGGTACGCTTGAAAGCAACTGTTTGGATAAAGTGGTTGCCAAGGCAGAGACCTAATTCAGTTCCTGAAGGATGTGACCTCATCTCAATCCCTTGGTAATGGAACTCTCTGAACTTGGGATCCAGGAAGCCAGGCACACAGAGTCAGTCTCAGTCCCAGTCCCAGTGTCTCATTTGCTTCAATTTAGCAAGGACAGAGTCAGTCTTTCTTGGTACCTACTGATGTGAGGATGGCCAAATGCCAGGAGTTCTCTGAAGAGGGGCCTTTCCTGAAAAAGCAGGTAGTGGCTCACAGCTGGCTCCTGAACACTTCACAAAGTTGGACAAGGAGACCAGATCTGAGACAGGACACGCCATATTGGGGGAACATAGTATGGCCCAGCAGTCAGAGGATACTCTGGAGAGTGAGAGACCTACTTGGGGAGGAGGTGCCTTTGTGGGTGTAGATGTGTGTTTGTGGTTTTGTCTCATGTTCTGAGAATAGGCAGGAAAGTCGGTTTGTTTGGTTTGGAGTGAACTGTTTCTAGTAAGTTGTTTCACAAGGCGAGTGTTTCTATGTCTGTGTATCCCACAGTGTCCGTGCTTGTAGACATTACAAAAGAGAATGCATCAATGGATGTTTCCTGTCAAGTAGAAAGCTTCCCAGCATTCATCCTGCCCAATTTATGAATGCACTAGGGCTTGCCTTATCGATGGGCAACACCTGCTATTTTCCTAAGTTCCTGTTTTCTTCCTGAAATCTAGCCACTCTCCAGAATAGGTTCATGCATTTGCATCCAGGATATGTACCACCTCCAACCACTGTGACATGGACATGTACTGGATAGCTGAAGAGAATGGCAAGCATCTCAGAAAAGTCAGATATCAGTGTGACCTGGAAAGTCTCAGTAGAGAAACCCTGCAAAGGGCCTTTTGATTACCTATTGTTCTGTTGCCCTGAATGTCAGGAAGTTCTTTGCCTCAGGCCACGCTTTTGTGAAGCCTGAAGAAAACAGTTTTCAAATGGAAATGGATGGGCATCACCTGTGGCTCTTTGCTTAAGTGCGTTGTAAAGGGATGTGTCTGAATCAGCCTCTTGGCCCTGTGTGATCCTGTGGCTTAGATTATCAGCACCTGATGGGTCTAAAGAAAGATCCCATGTGTGGATCCATAATCAAAATGGCCAAAAAAATCAGTCATTGTTGATGAAGTCTCTCGCATTCCTCTGTAAGGTTCCTGACCTCCATCAAGTGAGAAAAGGGATCCATTGGGTCAATTGAGTTCTTCAAAGCCCTGCAGATGCTAGCCCATAGGTTCTTGGGTTTTCTTATGAATCCAATTCAAATAAAGACTCTAAACCCCATAGACAGTAGGCCTCAAATTGAAGAACAGAGCTGTATTAATGGCAGGCATATTTGATCACTCCTGGTTCACAGGAAGGGTGTCCAGGCCACTCTGACTTTTGGCAAATGAGGGGAAAGGGAGATTATTTGGGACACTGTCTTGTGCTGCGCCTCTCATGGAATCCTCCTGCCAGAAGTTATGATGAGTGTCTATTTGGAAGAAGATGAGTGCCATTTGGGAGTGTTTTGGTTTTAATTGTGGGCATTTGTGTGGCGGTTGGTAGAGATAATTGGGTCCACCTTGTCTTGAATTTTGGTGTGATTCCCCTTAGAGACTGTTTTGGAACTGACCTCTGAGAAGGTACAAGGTCCTGTGTCATTGTATATCCATAATTCTAGGACATCTCTACGGAATGTAATTCAAAGCTAAGTATACCAATCAAGGACCAAATGAACT
This sequence comes from Callospermophilus lateralis, assembly GCF_048772815.1. NCBI lineage: Eukaryota > Metazoa > Chordata > Mammalia > Rodentia > Sciuridae > Callospermophilus > Callospermophilus lateralis. The sequence continues at coordinate 200,324 of NW_027513298.1, read as the reverse complement.
TCTGGGCTTCAAATCTTACCTAGATTTCTGTTTTCATACTTATATTGAAAGGTTAATAAAATAGGTACTTGTCACGTCCTGTTTTTCTGTATGCTTAATAAAACACTGTTGAAATCTTGAGAACTGTTTGCTCTTCTTGTTCCCAGAATGTGCTGCCCCCAACTGCCAAACTGCAGAATGTACTCCATCAACCATTTGCACGCAAACCGCCCACTCGCCCTTAACCATCAATAAACTTCCCTCCCTGCCCTCTCCAAGGAAAATATATAAGCACTTCTTAAGCTGTTCTCAGGGCTCTCTGCTCTATTCAAGCGAGCTCTGAGCCCTTGCATGCCGGACTCCCAATAAACCCTTTGAGGTTGCATTAGACAATCTCTTGGTGGTCTCTTCCACCGACGCTCACCCGACCTTTACTTCTGGTGGCCCCAGCGAGATCCGGCAGCTGCAGATGAAAGACCCCCAATGGGCTCCTCTGGGGGTAAATAAGGCCCCTCTTTCTGGTTTCAGGATTCAGGTTAGGGTTTGACAAAATGGCTATTGGTAAAGAGCGTGAGCTCTCTCCCACGGTGGCTGACACACATGTCACAGAGCCACAGGCCATGTTCCTGTGGGATGGACTCGGGAAATTGAGGAACCATAGTCTCCTCGACTCAGTGATATTTTCTTTCAGATTTGGAATTGGCAGCCCATCAGGATTTGCCCGCTACTCAGTCCTGGTCTCAGTATTGGACGTCCATTGTCTGTCTTTATTGTCTTGTCTTGTCTGTGTCATGTGTCTTTGCTTTCACTGTCTGTGTATATTTCATTATGGGACAGAGCACTTCAATGCCTCTGTCCCTGACCCTTAATCACTGGACCAAAGTCTGCTTAAGGGCTCAGATTCTTTCTTTTTCATTAAAACACCAGACCTGGCAGATTCTGTGTCTCAGAATAACCCACCTTTGTAGTCGGATGGCCCCTAGAAAGATGTTTCTACTTTGCACTAATTTGAAAAGTCTGAGATATTGTCTTTCAGCCGGGGCCACATAGCCATCCAGATCAATAGCCATATATCTTAACTTGTCAGGACCTCTGCAAATCTCCTCCTCCATGGGTGAAGCCTTTCCTTGTCCCTGCACCCACTCCTACTCCTTCCCCTACGATTCTATCTCTCAAACTCTCTGCTCCTCAACCTCCACCCTCTGTTCTCCCTGAGTCTCAAGACTCTACTCGTCCTTATCCTCTGCCCTTGTCCCCCAACCCCCAAAACCCTGTAAGTAATTCCCCTGCTGCTTACTCAGCCTCTCCACCATTCGAGGAAGCCAGGATGGCCCAGCACCCTCCAGATGACTGTCCAATGGCACACACAGCCCCTCCTTCCCTAGAGGAAGCTGGCCCGGCTAAAAAAACTCAGAGAACTCGCCAACGTTTTCACACCTGCCTACTTGGGATGACTGCCAACAACTCCTAGGGACTCTCTTCACGACAGAGGAATGAGAGGAAAAACCTCCTGGAAGCTAGAAAAAAATATCCTCGGACTTGATGGGCGACCAACACAACTTCCCAACATAATCAAAGCCGGCTTCCCCTTAAACCAACCCAACTGAGACCCCAACACCTTTGAAGATAGGGAGCATATGTCCAATTATTGCCAGGCTCTAATAGCGGGTATCCAAGGGGCCACTAGGTGACCAACTAATTTGGCCATGGTAAGAGAAATTATTAAAAGGCCTGATGAATCTACCTCTATGTTTCTAGAGAGAATTATGGAGGCATATAAGAGATATACTCCTTTCGATCCTCAGGCAGCAGATCAAAAGGCATCTGTCATGATGGCCTTAATTGGGGAAGCTGCCATGGATATTAAAAAAAAAAAAGTTAAAAGAGAGATTTAGTCAGAGAAGCCAAAAAAATATACTATAAAAGAGAAACAGGGAAAAAGAAAGGGAGCAAAGGGAGGATGAGAGAAGCAAAAGAAAGACTAAGGCATTGACTTAGATCCTGGTCACAACAAGAAAGAGGCCAGAAATTAAGACATAAGGTGACAGGAAGGGATAACTGGGCCCGTGCCAGAGGCCACCCCTGGCCTCAGATCAATGTGCCTACCATAAAAAAAAGGACACTGGGCCAAGGAGTGCCCTATAAAGAGACAGACACGCCAGCCAGCCATTCTGACTCTGGAGGATGACTAAGAAAGTTGGGGCTCAGATTCCTTCCCCTAGCTCAGGGTAACTTTTGAAGAGTAGGGGACCCCAGTAAACTTTGAAGTGAATACAGGAGCAGTATACTCAGCCCTTAGGGCCCCATTGGGCCGTCTATCAAATTAAAGGTCTGTAGTTCAAAGGGCTAATGGCAGTAAATATCGGGCTTAGACTACTAAGAGGACCATGGACCTGGGGAAAGGAAAAATCCATCACTCCTTCCTAGTAATCCCAGAATGCCCGCACCCATTGATGGGCAGAGATCTGCTCACCAAGCTCTGGGCCAAAATAACTTTTAACCCTGAAAGCCCCCAAAAGAAATTTCTAAATCCTTCAGTAAAAACTCCTATAGTCACGGCTGTAACTATATTAGTAGAAGATAAACATCCACTCTTCACACCCCCCAAGACTGATCAAACAGGCAAGCTACCGCAGAAATGGATAACAGATTACCCAGATGCCTGGGCAAAAACTGCTGTGTTAGGCCTGGCCGTGAAACAACCTCCAATAACAGTGGAGTTAAAAACCTCAGCCTCCCCAATCAATGTCAAATAATATCTTCTAAGCATAAAAAGCTAAAGATGGGATAAGGCCCTATATTCAGAAATATCTGGCCTTAGGGGTCCTAAGGCCCTGTCAATTGGCCTGGAACACTCCCCTGTTATTAGAAGAAAAAGCCAGGAACCGGGGCTATCAACCTGTTAAAGACCAAAGAGAGATCAACAACAGAGTGCAGGACATTCACCCCACAGTACCTAATCTGTTCAAACTGCTTAGCACTCTGAACCCTGAGCAGAAATGGTATACTGTTCTGGACTTAGAACAAGCTTTCTTTTGCTTGCCTCTGCATAAAGATAGTCAGTTGCTGTTTGCTTTTGGGTGGGTAGACCCAGAAACCGGAAAGTATAGTCAACTAACTTGGACTAGACTCCCAGAGGGGTTCAAAAACTCCCCCACTCTCTTTGATGAAGCCCTCCACAGAGATCTCAACAATTTCAGAACTACACACCCCGAAGTCACCCAGCTTTAATACGTGGATCACCTGCTACTGGCATCCAACACCAAGGAAAACTGAACTGGGACCCAAGCACTATTATCGGAGCTTGCTCAACTCGGGTATAGAGCTTCTGCCAAAATTGCCCAATTTGCCAGCAAGAAGTAATCTTCCATGACTATTTCCTCAGGGGCGGTAAACGATGGCTCACTGAGCCCAGAAAACAAACCGTTGAGCAGATACCAACCCCATCTTACAGCAGACAACTAAGAGAGTTTCTTGGGATTGCTGGGTTTTGCAGGTTATGGATAAATGGGTTAGCGTCCTTAGCTGCTCCTTTATACCCGCTGTTAAAGGGAGATGCCCAATTCCAATGGACCCCTGAGTAACAGGAAGTTTTAGATAACATCTAAGGACACTGACACTGAACGCCTCAACTTTACTGAGCTCAGCCTGCAATTACAGAAAGCCCTACACTAAGTTAAAAATGTACGTCAACTCACTCACCTTGGTTCAAAGAAACTGCAGGAACTCCTGTAGGATTAAGAACAGAGTTTTCCACTAACCAACTCACAGCGAAAGAAAAAAACTGAACCGGTAACAAAAGCCTGTTGGGTCAGTCAATTGTTTAATGCTTACCCTTCCAAGTTTCTTAGAGGAAAGCACCTATGAGGAACCAGACCAGGACAATTCTGGGAAGTGGACATTACTGAAATTAAGCCAGCAAGGTATGGACTTAAATATCTCCTAGTCTTTGTAGATACATTTTCAGGATGGATTGAAGCCTTACACACACACACACACACACACACACACACAGAAAAAAAAAAAAAAAAAAAAAAAAACAACGGCCCAAATGGTTCTCAAGAAGATCCTGGAAGATATTTTTCCAAGATATGGTCTGTTTAAGGTAATAGGGTCTGATAATGGACTTGTGTTCATGGCCCAGGTAAGTCACGTGTGGATTAATTGTAAGTTACATTATGCTTATATACCCCAGAGCTCAGGAGAGGTAGAAAAAATAAATAGAACCACTAAAGAGACCTTAACAAAATTAAGCTTAGAGACTGGCATAAAAGATTGGACTATGCTCCTGCCTTATGCACTGTTTCATGCGAGAAATACTCCCTCAGTTTCTTTGTGTAACCTCACCCCCTATGAAATTCTCTATGATGCCCATCATCCAGTAAGGGACCTAATCCCCAACTCTAAGGCCTAACAATCCCTTCCACACCCCTTGCTTGACAGACTTAAAGCCATTGAAAGAACTCAGTGATAACTGTGGAAACAGCTGGCCACTGCCTACCAACCTGGGGACGAGGGGATTCCACATCAATATCAAGTAAGAGACTTCGTCTACATAAGACAACATCAGGTGTCATTCCTAGAACCCCGCTGGAAAGGAACATACCAGGTGCTACTTATAACACCTACAGCGGTAAAAGTAGACAGAATCACTTTTTGGATCCATGCCTCTCATCTAAAGCCTTCGCTGTGTCCAGACTCTGGTTGGAAACTGGAAAAGACTGGTAACAATTTCAAATTTCGTATTCGCTATGTGGACAAGACTGTAGACTCTCCCCTTGGCCACCAGTACTCCTAACCCTCATCAGCCTGTTCAGCAGTGAAGGCTGATCTCAAATCCTACTAGACAAGAAGTATGGTATATCTCGCATACAGCCCCCTTAGGGACCTGGTGGCTATCTCTCCACCCAGACATTTTTCAGCTTGGTATATGTCTTTCCTATTGAGATAACCCTGATGAAGAGGATCCCACTAAAGTTTCATTAAATCCCTTCCATTCCATAGATAATTGAAACAAACATTATGGATGCACAGAAACTCGAGCCAGATTCAGGTTGGCTAGCCTAGATTACGATGTATGCCCGGCGGACTATCAAAGCCACAAACAGCCATGGCTGTGTGGGGGAAAAGCCAACTTCTTGTGTAACTCATGGGGATGTGAGCATACAGGGGCTGCCTGGTAAAACCCAAACTCCTCATCACATTCAGTACACAGCATTGGCCATATTACCAATTAGACAACCAAAAGCTATGGCCCCCAGAGGGTTCTCTAGATCCTCAAATTCTGCGTGACATTTTTAACTTCGGCAAGTGCTCAAAAGGGGAAAATTCCCCTATGCGGAATCCTTTTCCCTCCTTCACTCACATCCTGTACTATGCTTCTCCAATAGTTCCTCACCCTCAGTCTTCTGCTCTAGAGTCTCTGCTGTCACTCCCACCTCAGCAACGTGATTTCTCACCTCCAATTACTAGATCAAAAACCCAAACCTCTGCCAGTTCTCAGACCATTGCCCCCTTGCTGAGGTAGCAGGTACCGAGGTACCCCTCCACTCACTCACTCCTCTCTTTTTCTGTCTGTGCCTGCACTAGGTCCCACCAAGTCCTCTAAGAAGCTAAACCAAAGCTCAAACCAGCTGAGAAGAGCCCTCAGACCCCTATCCAAGATGTAATAAAAATGGCCTTTAAAGTTGCTTTGTCATCACTGAAAACAGGTTTCTAAAAATTTAAAGTCCCTCAGGGGTTTTTGGAATACTCACTCCCATCTTCACCTCTGCTCTACCTGTTCTACTGCTCAAGTTTTGTTCTAGGAAAATCCCAAACCCCTTTTCCATTATTCTTTTACATCTCATCTTCCTCATTCTCAGATCCACGGAGCTGCTCTCAGCCTCGCCTTCCCAGTCTTCCCCCTCTGTACCAGGTCCATAGATATGTCTTAAATAACCTTCTCCAGAAGTCTTCACCGAGGCTTACATTAGGTCTTTCAGCAAAAGAGTCCCTCTGAAAGAGTTCAATGTAGATAAACTTCCACTTTTCATGTTGCCCTGTTCTACTTGGCCACTGGCTGGAAAAATCACCACCCCTAAGCTTGACACCGCCTCACTAGGTTTTCACAAAATATGTGAACAAAGCCTCTGGCCTTGAGCTGGGGCTTCACAGAGATGACTACATTTCTAAGATAAAAAAGTTACCAACTGGGCTTCATGGTGACAGCTGGCAGGGAGAAAAAAAAGAGACAAAAAAGCTCTCCCTTTCCAAGGTGTCCTTGAAAAGTTAACTTGCCCAGAACAGAGGAACAAAAACAGAAACAAAAACTGATTTTTGTGAATTTCTACAGACTGTGAACTTCTGATCCACTTCCCTTACATGTTGGGTACAAATTCTAAAACTACCAAAACTTGGGGTTCAGGGGATTAATTGATTACAACAGAAGCAATGCCCTCTAAATCCGGATGCAACCAAATAAGGCTGTTTTCCTGTGTGTGGTGCTATCTTAGGTCCCTTTCCTTGTCCATCCCTACAACAGTATAATTCTATACACTTTAACATTATTTATGTTTTCATAAAATGGTCAATATATGTGATTAATTATGTAATGATGCAGATGTTTTCCAGAGTTCTCTATCATGACGTAGGTTCATTTAAAGATCAAATAGGGGGGCATACAACCCGGTTCCAGCGGGAACCTGTATCCCTTACTTTAGCCATCCTATTAGAAATAATAGTTGCTTAAGGGGTGGGCTAGTCCATGAGACACAAGAAAGACACAATTAGAAGCATAAATAGGTGAAAACTTAAAGACATTAAAAACCGACATCACAGCTTTACAGGAATTTTAACCTCTCTCTTTCTGAAGTTGTTTTACAAAGCAGGCGAGTCTTGGACCTCCTCTTCATGAGAGAAAGGTGCCTTTTTGCTTGCATTGAGGGAAGAATGTTGTTTTTGTGCCGACAATACTGGAGTTGTAAAAGAATCTATGAATAAATTAAGAAAACGACTTGAAGAGCGTCAAAGAGAGACAGAGGCCCCAAAAGGGAGGTTTGAGTCTTGGTTCACATAGTGACCTGATTAACTGCGCTTTTATCTGCCATGGCCGGTCCATTAAAATTCCTCATATTATTGCTAACTGTAGGACCCTGTTTGCTCAACCGTGTAGTTTTCTTTCTAAACCAAATCGAACATGTTATTAATCCTAACCATACACTGTTCTCTCAATCTAATTTTACAGAAGAGCAGGGACAGAATTGGTATTAAAATACAGGAAAATAGAGGATCTTCCACCTGCTGAAAACCTCAAAGGTCCACGTAGAAATGATCCCTGGAGAAGATGTAGGCAAGTATGAAGGACCTGAGAGAGCAAAAGTCTTCCATGGCAAACAACCTGCTCAGGATGAAGGGATGTGTCTGAATCAGCCACTCTCTTCTTAATGTAGAGAAGATGGACCAAAGCAGGCATGTGTTGAGAGCTGCTCCTGCATGCCTATGGTTGACATACCTCTCTGACCTGTGAAAGTGTCACAGGAAGTAGGAGCAGCCTCCCTCTCATGGGAACCTTGGAAGCAACTGTTAGGACAAAGTTGTTGCCAAGGCAGTGACCTCATTCAGTTCCAAAAGGAAGTGACTTCACCTAACTTCCTTGGTGATGGAACTCTCTGAACTTGGAATCCAGGAAGCCAGGCACCCAGAGCCAGTCCCAGTCCCAGTCCCAGTGGTCAAACTTATTTTGATTTACCAAGGACAGACTCAGTCTTTCTTGGGACCTACTGATGTAAGGATGGCCAAATGCAAGGAAAGCTATGAAGAGGGGCCTTTCCTGAGAAAGCACGCAGTGGCTCACCGCTGGCTCCTGACAACTTCACAGAGTTGGCCAAAAAGACCAGATTTGAGACAGAACAGGCTATTTCCAGGGAACATAATAAGGCCCACCAGACAGAGGACACTCTGGATAGTCACAGACCTACTTGGGGGAAGGAGGTGCCTTTGTGGTGTGGGTGTGGGTTTGTGGTTTTGTCTCATGTTCTGAGAATAGGTATGAAAGGCGGTTTGTTTTGTTTGGAGTGAACTGTTTCTAGTAAGTCGTTTGACAAGGCGAGAATTTCTATGTCTGTGTATCCCACTGTGTCCGTGGTTGTAGACATTAGAAAACAGAATGCATCAATTAATATGTCGTGTCTAGTAGAAAGCTTCACAGCATTCATCCTGCCCTATTTATGAATGGACTGCAGCTTGCCTTATTGATGTGCAACACCTGCTATCTTCCTTAGTTTCTGTTTTATTCCTGAATTCTGGCCACTCTCCAGAATAGGTTCATGGTTTTCTGTTTAAGATATGTACAACCTCGAAGCTCTGTGACATGACCATGTCCTGTATAGCTGAAGGGAATGGTGAGCATCTCAGAAAACTCAGATATCAGTGTGACCAGGAAAGTCTTAGTGGAGAAACCCTGCTTGGGGCCTTTTGTTTACCTACTCTTCTGTTGCCCTGAATGTCAGGAAGGTCTTTTCCTCAGTCCACCACTTTGTGAAGCCTGAAGAAAACAGTTTTCAAATGGAAATGAATGGGCATTACCTGTGGCTCTTTGCTTAATTGCTTTGGAAAGGATGTGTCTGAATCAGCTTATTTACCCTGTGTGAGGCTGTGGCTTAGATTCTCAGGTCCTGATGGATCTAAAGAAAGATCCCATGTGTACATCCAAAACCAAAATGGTCTAAAGAGCAGTCCTTGTGGATGAAGTCTCTCGCCTTCCTCTGTAACTTTCCTGACCTCCATCAAGTCAGATTAGGGATCCTTTGGGTCAAATGAGTTCTTCAAAGCCTTGCAGAGTCTAGCCCATAGTTGCTTGGGTTTTCTCAAGACTCCAATTCACATAAAGAATCCAAACCCCACAGTCATTTGGCCTCAAATTGAAGAAGCGGAGCAGTATTAACGGGAGGCCTATTTAATCTCTTCTGGTTCACAAGAAGGGTGTCCAGGCCACCCTGAATTTAGGCAAATTAGGTGCAAAAGAGCTTATTTTGGACACGGTCTTGGGCTATGCCCCTCATGGAAAACTCCAGCCATAGTGGAGTTTATTGTGAGTGTCTATATGGAAGAAGATGGGCGCCACGTTGGAGTGTTTTGGTTTAAATTGTGGTCATTTGGGTGGCGGTTGGAAGAGATGACTTGGTCCACATGTTCTTGAACTCTGGTGTGATTCCCTTAGAGTCTGAGTTCTTCAACTGACCTCAGAGAAGTATTGCCATGAATAGTGTTGAGATTTTTGGAAGCCAGGCATGAGCATCGCCCTTGGAAACTGAGTTCTAGGCCCAGGGTGGCTTTCCACAGAGCACTGAGCCTCTCAGCCAGGATACCACAAATTTTATTCTGAAAGACTTGGCACCCATAGTTGAGAGTCAAAACTCATATGGACCTCACATTGTAGACCTAAATGGGCATAGCATCATATGATCTTTTGGCCACTCTTTGGGAAGCTTTACCTGTGAGTGTTCTCCAGAGATTTCATTGAAATGAGCTTCCTAACCATTTAATGGTTCCTGAAAAAATTGATACTCACAGTGCCTCCAACTTCATCCTTAAAAAATGGCTAGATAAATACCATGAAATTTTTAAATTTCCCATCACCAGGTGGCACTGGAAAACCTTTTGATGTCCTGTTGCTGATCATGAATATACCAGACAGTGCCTTGATTGACTGGGTTTCATGTAAATGGTGTAGAACAGAGATGCCAGTAAGTTGGACTGTGTTGAGTAGTAGGTTAGAGCAGTGGTGGGCAGGTATGTGATAAAACATCTGTGGTGGGGCCATGTGGATCTTCCATTGGCTTCCAAATGGCTTGTGACTGACATGGTGCAGCCAGCAGAACCTTCCATGTAAAGGCAAGTTGTTATATGGAGAGGTTTCAGGACATTGTCCAGAATCAGGTTGCTATGGTCAAGGGGGCAAGATATGTGGGATAGGATCCTGGTTCTTGTATCCTCCTGCAAAACCTGACCCACCATACATGACAGAACTTCCTCTTGCATTGTGACCCAGTTGAACTCCTTGTATTTTGTGAAGCAAATACCAAACTCTCAGTGCAGCAGGAAGAAACACCACGAAAATGGAAGATGACCATATGCCTTCACAGTGCACACCAGCACACATTTAGCCCCCAGTGGCCACAGTTTATCTAAAAAGAGAATTCATCACTGCTGCCTCATGTACATTGGGAAATAAGAAACCATGTCCTCCAGGTCTCATAGATGCAGACCAAGCTTTTATGGTCTCCCTAGAAAGGAAGCTAAAGCTCTTGACAACAACATATTTTTCAAGTGCCCAACCTCACAGGCAGTTTCTCAAGAAGTCTCTAGGCCAGCAGACCTCCATGTTTGTGGAGTTTTTACCCTGTCCCATACTTTTGGAAACTACTCTACCACTTCCAAGGCTGTGAGCTCCTGAGCATATTGCATTCCACAAATTTATTCACAGATTTTCTAAATCTTCTCCTCTAATTGTGTCTTACTTGGGGTGAAGGGATTGTCAAGGCATTGTTCTGGTTGAGAGTGGGAATAATTTTGTGTAGCACATATTTACATACACATTGGATTCATTGTTCAATTTTCCATTCGAAATACTGAATCCTTGACACTAACCCATACCCTACTAGACTCTGACTATTAATTCTAATATGATGGAGAAAAATAACTGAAACAGAATAGAAATACTAGCACTTCAGAAGAGGCATGGTGTATAGTTGGTCTTGCCTTTTGCATGATATAGGGTAGGAGTTATAAATCTTGTCAATTTTTTGTTGAAATAGTTCTGCATGTGTTTTTAAAGTTAACACATCTGTGAATTCCTGTCTCCATTTTTCTGTAGCCTATTCAGCACATGTATTTTTATACGCACATATAGAATCCTACCTGGTATCACACGTATATTCTTGAGAGGTGGCTAACTTGGCAGATACAAAGTGTGAGAAGAGATCACTCCTCATTAATACTTTTGGAACTGAAAATTCAGACTATGAGTGAGCTTCTTAGTTCAAGAACATTATACATAAATCCATGTTCAGTAAAATTAATATTTTTGGATCTGTGGATGATATATATTTCACAATGAATTTTAATTGGCATATATATTGCTACTTTTTAATGTCTCTGTGTGTGTTTTGTGTGTGTGTGTGTGTGTGTGTGTGTGTATATATATATATATATATATATATATATATATATACTCTCTAGATTTTTCAAAATATAAAATATATGTGTCCTATTATACACTCCCTAAATTCATTCTTGTTCATGTATGTGGTTTTATATTAAACTTTTCATAAGATTATTTTCAAAATATTCATCCACCTGAAATACATATTTGTTTTCTAGTACTAAAAAGTTACTTCATTGAATGGTGCAAACAAATCCTTATATTTTTACAGTAGCTGACCCACTTTAACATCAATGCAAGTAGAATCCTATGGGACATGATGTGTATTTTGACGTTCATTTTTATTAAACACTGGTACATTACTATTTCTGCAGTTTTTGTACATCATAGAATATACATTTCATCCACAAGTTCAAAAATTTAAAGAAATTTGTAACACATTCAATCACTTCCTGCTTCAGAACATATGTATTCCTCCTTGTTTTTGACTGGTCATTTCATGAGACTTCTTTCCAAACACATTATTTTCGATTTCCATAATCAATTTTGAAGCAAAATTAACACACTCTTTATGATAAACCACAACCGTAATATTACCATTAGATGTATTACTGGTTGGAATGAATGTATATATATATCAATATATGATTCCTGTGTATTTTCAGATATCAATTCAATCCATTATTTAAAGTTGGAACAAGTTATATTATTTATTCGCAGTATTGTCTATTCATGCATTATCTCTATATTCATACATACATGGTACACCTATATGTACCTCCAATACTAATTTATACCCCTTCAAAATATTGCTCCAAGAAATGGTGCAAGAAAGACTCATGTCACCTGATCTACATATACGTTTTATCACAGTAATATTCTGGCCACAAAATGGAAAGTCACACTTACGATTGTACCAAAGCCTAAATGGAATGTGAGTATGGGTTATGAAAATCACCCATGTCCACGTTGCCTAATGCTCTCAAATGTCAATCCTATTGGTGACTACATATTTGTTACTTCCTAAGATTATATATTCAATCTCAAGCCTGTTGAAAGTGTCTATTGCTATCACTCACTTTATACTTTGCCTGATTTCCTAATGTCGCTATTGATATCTGCTTTCCTACATATTTTCCCCATTTCATCACTGTGACTGACTCTTCACATGTGCTGACATTTACATTTTCTGTCTACCTGAAAACCTATTTCTAAAGAACTATTTGTCCAAATGCTATACTCACACTTTTTTCTAATCCTACCAACTATCTTCCTAATCCTACCGACTCTCCCTCTTTGAATGGTTGTTCTCCTCAACATTCAATCATCCAAGGTATCAGGTCCTATGCCATTGTGTATAGATTTATCTGAGACATCTGTGCAGAACATAATTAAATGCTAAGTATCCCCATCAAGGACCTAATGCCCTTCTGGGCTTCAAATTTTACCGAGATTTCTGTTTTCATTCATATATTTCACCTATATAATCTTATATATATCGCAGGTTCCCAATACCATTATTCATCCAGCAGAATGATCCTAACCCAAATCAAACATGTTATTAACCGTAACCATACACTGTTCCCTCAATCTAACTTTACAGAATAGCAGGGACAGAGTTGGTCTTACAATACAGGAATGTAGGAGATCTTCAACCTGCAGAGAACCTCAAAGGTCCATGCAGAAATGATCCCTAAAGAAGATGTAGGCAGCTATGAAGGACCTGAGAGTGCGAAAGTCATCTTTCATGACAAAAAAAAAACAAAAAAAAAACAGGTCAGGATGAAGGGATGTGTCTGAAGCAGTCTCTCTCTTCTTAATGTAGAGAAGATAGACCAAACCAGGCTTGTGTGGAGAGCTGTTCCCGGGTGCCTGTGGTTGATATTCCATTCTAGCTTGTGAAAGTGTCATAGGAAGTAGGGGCAGGATCCATCTCAGGGACCCTTGGAAGCAACTGTTAAGACAAAGTGGTTGCCAAGGCAGTGACCTCATTCAGTTCTAGACGAAGTGACCTATGTCTCTTTCTTGTTGATGGAACACTCTGAACTTGGGATCCAGGAAGCCAGGCACCCTGAGGCAGTCCCAGTCCAAGTACCAGTGGTCTCAAATGTTTGGATTTAAGAAGGACAGAGTCAGTCTTTCTTGGCAACTAAATTGAAGATGGACAAATGCCAGGAAAGCTCTGAAGAGGGGCTTTACCTGAGAAAACAGGCAGTGGCTCACCGCTGGCTCCTGATAACATCACAGTTTTGGCCAAGGAGACCAGATCTGACATAGCACAGCCCGTTTCGGGGGAACATAGTATGGCCCACCAGTCAGAGGACGCTCTGGATAGTCACAGACCTATTTGGGGAAAGAAGGTGCCTTTGTGGGTGTGTGTGTGTGTGTGTTTTTGATTTTGTCTCATGTTTTGAGAATATGTAGGAAAGTCGGTTTGTTTGGTTTGGAGTGGACTGTTTCTAGTAAGTCCTTTGAGAAGGCGAGTGTTTCTATGTCTGGATATCCCACTGTGTCCGTGGTTGTAGACAATAGAAAAGAGAATGCATCAATAGATGTGTCCTGTCTAGTAGAAATCTTCGCAGAATTCATCCTGTCCAATTTATGAATGGACTGCAGGTTACCTTATGGATGGGCAACACCTACTAACTTCCTACATTCGTGATTTCTTCCTGAATTCTGTCCACTCTCCCATAGGCTCATGGTTTTGTGTTCAAGATATGTATCTCCTCCACAATCTGGGACATGGCCATGTACTGGATAGCTGAAGAGAATGGTGAATATCTCAGAAAACTCAGATATCAGTGTGACCAGGAAAGTCTCAGTGGAGAAAATCTGCTTTGGGATTTTGCTTACCTATTGTTCTGTTGCCCTGAATGTAAGAAAGGTCTTTGCCTAAGGCCCCACATTTCCAATGCCTGAAAAAAACAGTTTTCAAATGGAAATAAATGGGCATCACCTGTGGCTCCTGGCTTAATTGCTTTGCAAAGGGATATGTCTGAATCAGCCTCTTAGTGCAGTTTGAGATTATCGCTTATATTCTCAGCACCTGATGGATCTAAAGAAAGATCCCATGTGTGCATCCAAATCCAAAATGGCCAAAAGAGAAGTCATTGTGATGAAGTCTCTTGCCTTCCTCTGTAAGGTTCCTGATCTCCATCAAGTGATAACAGGGATCTTTGGGTCAACTGAGTTCTTCAAGCCCTGCAGAGGCTAGCCCATAGGTGCTTGGGTTTTCTTATGACTGCAAATCACATAAAGAAACTATACCCGACAGTCAGTATGCCTCAAATTGGAAAAGCGGAACAGTATTAATGGCATGCCTCTTTGATCAGTCCTGGTTCACAGGAACGTTGTCCAGGAAACACTGACTTTAGACAAATGAAGGGCAAGGGAGCTTATTTTGACATTGTCTTGGGCTGTGTGCCTCATAAAAACTTCCAGCCAAGGTTATGATGAGTGACTATATGGAAGAAAATGAGGGCCATGTGGGAGTGTTTTGGTTTTAATTCTGGTCATTGGTGTGGCGGTTGGAAGAGATGACTGGGTCAACTGGGCTTGAACTCTGGTGTGTTTCCACGTAGAGACTGAGTTTTGAAACTGATCTCAGAGAAGTATTGCCATGAATTGTGTTGGGATTTTAGGAGGCCACGCATGAGAGCCGCCCTTGGAACCTGAGATCTAGGACCAGGGTGGCTTTCCACAAACAACTGGGAATCTCAGCCTGGATATCACATGATTTTATTCTGAAAGACTTGGCAGCCATAGTTGAGAGTCAAAAGACATAGGACCTCACATTGTAGACCTCAATGGTCCTGGCTTCAAGTGACCTTTGTCCACTCTTTGGAAAGCCTTGCCTGTGAGAGTTCTCTAGAATTTTCTTTGAAATGAACTTTCTCAACATTTAATGGTTCCTGAATAATTGAAATCCACAGTGCATCCAACGTCATCCTTGAAAAATGGCTAGATAAATAACACGAAATTTTTGAAATTTCCATGACGAGGTGGAACTGCAGAAACTTTCGATGTCCTGTTGCTTACCATGAGTGTACCAGACAGTGCCTTGATTGACAGGGTTTCATGAAATTTGTTTAGAACAGAGAAGCCAGTATTTTGGAGCCTGCTGAGTAGTGGGCCTAGAGCAGTGGTGGAGAGGTGTGTGATAAAACATCATGGTGGAGCCATTTGGATCTGCCATTGGCTTCCAAATGGCTTGTAACTGACAGAGTGCAGACATCAGACCCTTATATGTAAAAGCATCTTGTTATATGGCGTAGTTTCAGGGCAATGTTCAGAATCAGGTTGCTATGGACAAGCGGGCAATCTTTGAGAGATAGAAGCCTGGTTGGTGAATTTTCTTGCAGATCCTGACCCACCACACGTGACAGAACTACCTCAAGCACTGTTTCCCAGTTGAACTCCTTGTATTTCGTGAAGCATGAACCAAACTCCAAGTGCAGCAGCAAGAAACACCACGAAAAGTGGAGGATGACCAAATGGTTTCACAGTCCACACGGGGAGACAATAAGCCCCCAGTGCCCACAGTTTACCTACAAAGAGAGAATTCAGCACTGCTGCCTCGTGTTCATTGGAAAATAAGAAATGTTGTCCTCCAGGTCTCATAGATGCAGACCCAGCTTTGAGGGTCTCACTACAAAGGAAGCTTAACTCCTGACAACAACCTATATTTCAGTGCCCAATTTCACTGGCAGTTTCTCAAGAAGTTTTAGGCAAGCAGAGCTTCATGTTTGTGGAGTGTGTACCCTGTCCTTACTTTTGGAAACTCCTATTCCACCTCCAAGTTTGTGCACTCCTGAGCATTTTCGATTCCAGAAATGTAATCACAGATTTTGTAACTCTTCTACTCTAATTGTGTCTCCCTTGGGGTGAAAGTAATGACAAGGCATTGTTCTGGATGAGAGTCAGAAGATTAATTTTTCTATTTTCCATTTGAAATTCTGAATCCCTGACACTAACCCATATTCTACTAGACTCTGACTACAAATCCAAATATGATGGAAGAAAATAACCCAAACAGTACATAAATACTTGCAGTTCAGAGTTGGACTTGCCTTTTGCATGATAAAGGGTAGGTGTTATAAATCTATTCAATATTTAATTGAAATAGTTCTCCATGTGTTTTTAAAGTTAACAAATATGTGAATTACTGTCTCCCATTCTCTGGAGCTTATTCAGCACATGTATTTTTATATGCACCAATAGAATCCTACAAGGTATCACACGTACATCCTTGTGAGGTATATGACTTAGCAGATACAAAGTGTGAGAAGTGATCACTCCTCCTAAACGCTGTTGGAACTGAAAATTCAACCTATGGGTGAGCTTCCCAGTGGAACAACATTATACATAAACCCATGTTCACTAAAATGAATGTTTTTGCATCTTTATGATATATATTTCATGATGAATTTCGATTGGCATATATATTGCTACTTTTTAATGTCTGTGTTTGTGTGTGTGTGTGTGTGTGTGTGTGTATATATATATATGTATATATATATATATATATATATATATATATATATATATATATATACTCTCCATATTTTTAAAAATATGAAATATATGTGTCTTATATACACTCCCTAAATTCATTCATGTTCATGTATGTGGATTAATAATCAACTTTTCACAAGATTATTCTTAGAAATATTCATCCACCCGAAATACATATTTGTTTCCTAGTACTGAAAACTAACTTCAGTAAAAGGTGCATACAAATCCTAATATGTCTACATTAACTGACCCAGTTTAACATCAATGCATGTAGGTTCCTATGGGACATGATGTGTATTTTGACATTAATTTTTATTCCACACTGGTACATTACTATTTCTTCAGTTTATGCACATCTCAGTATATATATTTTATTCACTAGTTAGCAAATTTATAGGCATTTGTTTCACTTTCAATCACTTCCTGCTCCAGAACACATGTATTCCTCTATGTTTCTTGCCTGGTCTATTCATGAGACTTTTTTCCAAATATATTATTTTCGATTTCCATAATCAATTTTGAACCAAAACTCACACACCCTTCATGATAAACCATAACCCTAAGATTATCGTTAGATATATAACTGGTTGGAATGAATGATTGCATATCAATATAAAATTTCTTATAAATTTTCAGATATTTATTCAATCCATTATTTAAAGTGGATCCAGTTATATTATTTATTCACAGTATGGTCTATTCATGCATTATGTCTATATTCATTGAAACAGGGTACACCTATTTGTACCCCCATACTAATTTGTAAGTCTTCAAAATATTGCTCGCAGAATTGGTGGAAGAAATACTCTTTTCACCTGATCTACATACACATTTTATTACAGAAATATTCTGGAAACAAAAAGCAAAGGTCACACTTAACAATTGTACCAAAGCGTAAATGGAAAGTGAGCATGGATTACTAAAAACATCCATGTCCAGGTTGCCTAATGCTCTCAAATATCAATTCTATTTTTGACTACATATTTGTTTCTTCTTAAGATTATATATTCAACTTCAAACCTGTTGAAAATGTCTAACCCTATCACACAATTTATACTTTGCTTGATTTCCTAATGTCTCTATTGATATCTGCTTTCCTATATTTTTCCCCAGTTCATCATTGTGACTGACTCTGCACATGTGCTTACATTTACATACACTCTCTACCCGAAATCTTATTGTGAAAGAACTTTTGGTCCAAATCCTATACTCACTCTTCTTTCTAAACCTACCAACTACCTTCCTAATCCTGCCGACTATCAGTTTTTGACTGGATGTTCTCTTCAACATTCAATATCCAAGGTACAAGGTACGATGCCAGTGTACATTGATTTATCTGAGACATCTGTGCTGCACATTACTCAAAGCTAAGTATCCCACTCAAGTCCCCAATGCCCTTCTGGGCTTCAAATCTTACCTAGATTTCTGCTTTCGTACTTATGTTTCACATATATACTCTTGTAAATATCGCATTTTGCCAATACCATTATTCATCCCGCAGAATGATTTGTAACCCAAATTGAACATGTTATTAACCCTAACCATACACTGTTCCCTCAGTATAACTTACTTAAGAGCAGGGACAATGTGGGTCTTACAATATAGGAATGTAGATGATCTTCCACCTGATGAGAACATCAAAGATCCATGGAGAAATGATCCTTGCAGAAGATATAGGCAGCTATGTAGGACCTGAGAGAGCAATAGTCATCTTCCATGGCAAACAACCTGGTCAGGATTAATTGATAGTCTGAATCAGCCTCTCTCTTCTTAATGAAGAGAAGATGGACTGAACCAGGCCTCTGTGGAGAGCTGTTCCCTGGTGCCTATGGTTGATATACCATTCTATCTTCTGAATGTGTCACAGGATTTTGGGGCAGCCTCCATCTCATGGGAACCCTGGATGCAACTGTTAGCACAAAGTGGTTACCAAGGTAGTGACCATATTCAGTTCCTGAAAGAAGTGACCTCACTTCACTTCCTTGGTGATGGAATTCTCTGAACCTGGGATCCAGGAAGGAAGGCACCCAGAGCCAGTCCCACTCCCAGTTCCAGTGGGCTAACTTGTTTGCTTTTCCCAAAGACATAGTCAGTCTTTCTTGGTACCTACTGATGTGAGGATGGCCAAATGCCAGCAGAGCTCTGATGAGGGGCCTTTCCTGAGAAAGCAGGTAGTGGCTCACCTTTGGCTCCTGACAACTTCACAGAGTTGGACAAGGAGACCAGATCTGAAACAGGACAGGCCATTTTGGGGGAACATAATATGGCCCACCAGTCAGAAGACACTCTGGATAGTCACAGACCTATTTGGGGGAAGTAAGTGCCTTTGCCATTGTAGGTGTGAGTTTGTGGTTTTTTCTCATGTTCTGAGAATAGGTAGGAAAGGTGGTTTGTTTGGTTTGGAGTGGACTGTTTCTAGTAAGTCGTTTGACATGGTGAGTGTTTCTAGGTCTGTGTATCCCACTGTATCCGTGGTTGTAGACATTAGAAAAGAGAATGCATCAATGGATGTGTTGTCTCTAGTTGAAAGCTTCCCCGCGTTCATACTGCCCAATTAATGAATGGACTGCAGCTTGCCTTATGGATGGGCAACATCTACTATCTTCTAAAGTTCCTGTTTTCTTCGTGAATTCTGGCCACTCTCCAGAATAGGCTCATGGTTTTGTTTCCCAAATATGTAACACCACAAGATTCTGTGTCATGGCCATGTATTGGATTGCTGAAGGGAATGGAGGCATCTAAGAAAACTCAGATTTCAGTGTGACCAGTAAAGTCTCAGTGGAGAAACCCTTCTTTTGGCCATTTGCTTACTTCTATTTCTATTACCCTGAATGTCAGAAAGGTCTTTGCCTCAGGCCACCCCTTTGTGTAGCCTGAAGAAAACTGTTTTCATATGGAAATGTATGGACATCACCTGTGGCTCTTTGCTTAATTGATTTGGAATGAGATGTGTCTGAATCAGCCTCTTGTCCTTGTATGAGGTTGTGGCTTTGATTCTCAGCACCTGATGGATCTAAAGAAAGATCCCATGTGCTTCCAAAACTAAAATGGCCAAAAGAGCAGTCATTGTTGATGAATATTTTTGCCTTCTTGTTTTAGGTTCCTGACCTCCATAAAGTGAGAATAGGGATCCTTTGGGTCAAATGAGTTCTTGAAATCCCTGCAGAGGCTAGCCCATATTTGCTTGGGTTTTCTCATGACTCCAAATCACATAAAGAATCTATACCCTACAGCCAGTAGGCCTCAAATTGGAGAAGTGGAACACTTTAACAGCAGGAATATTTGATCATTCCTGGTTCACAGGAAGAGTGTCCAGGCCATCATGATTTTAGGTAAATGAGGCGCAAGTGAGCTTATTTGGGCTCATAGAAACCTCCAGCTGGAGGTTATGATGAGTGTCTACATGGAAGAAGATGATGGCCCTGTGGGAGTGTTTTGATTTTAATTGTGGTCATTTATTGGCGGATGGAAGGGATGACTGGGTCCACCTGGGCTTGAACTCTGGTGTGATTCCCCTTAGAGACTGAGTTCTGAAACTGACCTCAGAGAAGTATTGCCATGAATTGTGTTGGGATTTTAGGAGGCCACGCATGAGACTCACTCTTGGAAACTGAGATCTAGGCCCAGGGTGGTTTCCACAGAGGCCTGAGAATCTCAGCCAGGATATCACATGATTTTATTCTGAAAGACTTATCACCCATATTTGAGAGTCAAAACACACATGGACCTCACATTGTAGATGTCAGTTGGCCTGGCTTTAGGAGACCTTTTGGCAACTGTTTGAGAAGCATTGACTGTGAGAGTTCTCCAGAGCTCTCATTGTAATGAACTTTCTCAACACTTAATGGTTCCTGAATGAATTGAAACCCACAGTGCCTCTAACTTCATCCTTGAAAAATTTCTAGATAAATACCATGAAATTTTTGAAATTCCCATGACCAGGTGGCACTGCAGAAACTTTTGATGTCCTGTTGCTGATCATGTGTATACCAGACAGTGCCTTGTTTTTGACTGGGTTTCATGAAAATGGTGTAGAACAAGAGAAGCCAGTAATTTGGAGCCTGCTGAGTAGGGGGCCTAGAGCAGTGGTGGGCAGGTGTGTGATAAAACATCATGGTGGGGCTATGTGAATCTGCCATTGGCTTCCAAATTTTTTGTGACTGATATAGTGCAGACATCAGATCCTTATATGTAAAGGCATCTTGTTAAATGGAGAGTTTTCAGGGCAATATTCAGAATCAGGTTGCTATGGTTATTGGGGCAAGCTATGTGGGATACAAGCCTGGTTGGTGCATTCTCCTGCAGACCCTGACCCACCACACGTGACAGAACTCCCTCCAGCACTGTATCTCAGATGAACTTTTTATGTTTTGTGAAGCAAATACCAAATTCCCAGTGCAGCAGCAAGAAATACCACGAAAAGTGGAGGATGACCAAATGTCTTCACAGTCCCCACTGGGAGACACTTAGCTTCCAATGGACACAGTTTAGCTACAAAGAGAGAATTGAGCACTGCTGCCTCATGTTCATTGGAATATAAGAAACCATGTCTTTCGGTTACATAGATGCAGACCCAGCTATGATGGTCTCACTACAAAGGAAGCTAAAGCTCATGACAACAACATATATTTCAAGTGCCCAACCTCAGAAGCCGTTTCCCAAGAATTCTTAGGCCAGCAGAGCTCCTTTTTGTGGAGTGTTTACCCTGTCCTTTACTTTTGGAAACTCCTCTACCACCTCCAAGGTTGTGAACTCCCGAGCATATTCCATTCCATATATGTATTCATAGATTTTCACACTTTTCTACTCTAATTGTGTTTTACTTGGGCCGTAGGTAATGTCAAGGCATTGTTCTGGATGTGAGTGGGAAGATTTTTGTGTAGCACATATTTACATACACATTGGATTCATTTTTCAATTTTCCATTTGAAATACTGAATCTCTGACACTAACCCATACCCTACTAGTCTCTGACTAATAATCCTAATATGATGGTGAAAAATAAGCCAAAAAGAGAAGAAACACAAGCAGTTCAGAGGACGCATTGTGTATAGTTGGAATTGCCTTTTGCATTATATAATGTAGGAGTTATAAGTCTAGTCAATTTTTTTGTTGAAATAGTTCTAAATGTGTTTTTAAAATTAGCAAATATGTGAATCCCTGTCTCCCTTTCTCTGTAGCCTATTCAGCACATGTATTTTTATATGCACATATAGAATTCTACCTGATATCACTCGTATACACTTGTGAGGTGGCTGAATTGGCAGATGCAAATTGAGAGAAGAGTTCACTCCTCCTAAACGCTGTTGGAACTGAAAATTCAACCTATGGGTGAGCTTCCTAGTTGAAAAACATTATACATGAATCCATGTTCAGTAAAATGAACATTTTTCGATCTGTGGATTATATACATTTCATGATGAATTTCTATTGGCATATATGTTGATACTTTTTTTTTCTTTTATTGGTTGCTCAAAACATTACAAAGCTCTTGAATATCATATTTCATACATTAGATTCAAGTGGGTTATGAACTCCCATTTTTACTCCAAATACAGATTGCAGAATCACATTAGTTACACATCCATATTTTTACATAATGCCCTATTAGTTACTGTTGTATTCTGCTACCTTTCCTATACTCTACTATCCCCACTCCCCTCTCTTCCCATCTTCTCTCTCTACCATACCTACTGTAATTCATTTCTCTCCTTGTTTATTTTCCCACAACCTCTTATATGTAATTTTGTGTAACAATAAGTGTCTCTCTCCATTACCATGCAATTTCCCTCTTCTCTCCCTTTCCCTCACACGTCATGTTTCTGCTTAATGTTAATCTTTTCTTCATGCTCTTCCTCCCTGCTCTGTTCTTAGTTGCTCTCATTATATCAAAGAAGACATTTGGTAATTGTTTTTTAGGGATTGGCTAGATTCACTAAGCATAATCTGCTCAGTGCCATGCATTTCCCTGCAAATTCCATGATTTTGTCATTTTTTAGTGCTGCGTAATTCTCGATAGTATATAAAAGTCACATTTTTTAATCCATTCATCTATTGAAGGGCATCTGGGTTGGTTCCACAGTGTAGCAATTGTGAATTGTGCTGCTATGAAAATCCATGTGGCAGTATCCCTGTAGTACGCTCTTTTAAGGTCTTCAGGGAATAGTCCGAGAAGGGCAATAGCTTGGTCAAATTGTGCTTCCATTCCCAGCTTTCCCAGGAATCTCCATACTGCTTTCCAAATTGGCCGCACCAGTTTCAGTCCCACCAGCAATGTACAAGAGTACCCTTTTCCCCACATCCTCGCCAGCACTTGTTGTTGTTTGACTTCATAATGGCTGCCAATCTCACTGGATTGAGATGGTATTTTAGGGTGTTTTTTATTTGCATTTCTCTTACTGCTAGAAATGGAGAGCATTTTTTTCATGTACTTGTTAATTGATTCTATGTCCTCCTCTGAGAAGTTTCTTTTCAGGTCCTTGGCCCATTGGGTTATTGGTTATCTTATTGTCTAATTTTCTAAGTTCTTTGTATACTTTGTATACTCTGGATATTAGGGCTCCATGTGAAGGGTGAGGACTAAAAATTTGTTCCCATGATGTAAGCTCCATATTTACCTCTCTTACTGTTTCTCTTTCTGAGAAAAAATAATCCAGTTTAAGTAAGTCCCATTTGTTGATTCTTATTATTAACTCTTGTTCTATGGGTGTCCTATTAAGGAATTTGGAGCCTGACCACACAATATGTAGATCGGAGCCAACTTTGTATTCTATCAGACGCAGAGACTCTGATTTGCATCTAGCTCCTTGATCCACATTGAGTTAACTTTGGTGCATGGCGAGAGGAGGGGATTCAGTTTCATTTTGTTGCATATGGATTTCCAGTTTACCCAACACCATTTGATGAAGATGCTATCCTTCCTCCATTGCAGGCCATTAGCTCCTTTATCAAATATAAGATAGTTGTAGCTTTTTGGATTAGTTTCTGTGTCCTCCATTCTGTACCATTGGTCCACCCGCCTGTTTTGGTACCAGTACCATGCTGTTTTTATTATGATTGCTCTGTAATATAGTTTGAAACCTGGTATCGCTATACTGCCTGATTCACACTTCCTGCTTAGAATTGCTTTTGCTATTCTGGGTCTTTTATTTTTCCATTTGAATTTTATGATTGCTTTATCTATTTCTACAAAAAGTTTCTATGGGATTTTGATTGGCATTGCATTAAACCTATAGAGAACTTTTGGTAATATCACCATTTTGATGATGTTAGTTCTGCCTATCCATGAACACGGTATATTTTTCCATCTTCTAAGATCTTATTCTATTTCTCTTTTTAGGGTTCTGTAGTTTGCATTATATAAATCTTTCACCTCTTTTGTTAGGTTTATTCCCAAGTATTTAATTATTTGAGGAAATTGGGAATGCAGTGTTTTGACTCATTTTTGTTTCAGAAGTTTTGTCGCTGATATACAGAAATGCCTTTGATTTATTCATGTTGATTTTGTATCCTGCCACATTGCTGCATTCATTTATGAGTTCTAGTAGTTTTTTCTGTAGACCCTTTTGGGTCTTCTATGTATAGAATCATGTCATCTACAAATAGTGATAATTTAAGTTCTCTTTTTCCTATTTTTATGCCTTTAATGTCTTTCATCTCTCTAATTGCTCTGGCCAGTTTTTGGAGAACTATATTGAATAGAAGTGGTAATAGAGGACATCCCTGTCTTGTTCCAGATTTTAGAGGGAATGCCTTCAATTTTTCTCCATTCAGAATGATGCTAGCCTGAGGATTAACATAGATAGCTTTTACAATGTCGAGGTAAGTTCCTGTTATTCCTAGTTTTTAAAATGTTTTGAACATAAAGAAATGCTCTACTTTGTTGAATGGTTTTTCTGCGTCTATCGAGATGATCATATGGTTCTTATCTTTAAGTCTATTGATGTTGTGGATAACATTTATTGATTTCCATATATTGAACCCTCCTTGCATCCCAGGGATGAATCCAAGTTGATCATGGTGCACGATTTTTTTGATGTGCCTTTCTATCCAATTCGCCAGAATTTTAATGAGGATTTTTGCATCTAGGTTCATCAGAGATATTGGTCTGTAGTTTTCTTTCTTTGAGGTGTCTTTGTCTGGTTTCAGAATCAGGGTGATGTTGGCCTCATAGAATGAATTCGGCAGAGCTCCCAGTTTTTCTGTTTCCTGAATAACTTGAGAAGTATTGGTATTAATTCTTCTTTAAAGGTTTTGTAAAACTCTGCTGTATACCCATCCGGTCCTGGGCTTTTCTTGGTTGGTAGTCTTTTGATTGCCTCTTCTACTTCATCCATTGATATTGGTCTGTTTAAATTGTGTGTTTCCTCCTGACTCAGTCTGGGCAAATCATATGACTTAAGAAATTTATCGATGTCTTCACTATTTTCTATTTTATTGGAATACAGGTTTTCAAAATAATTTCTAATTTTCTTCTGTATTTATGTAGCATCTGTTGTAATATTGCCTTTTTCATCCCGTATGTTAGTAATTTGATTTCTCTCTCTTCTTCTCTTCGTTAGCATGGCTAAGGGTCTTTCTATCTTATTTATCTTTTTGAAGAACCACCTTTTAGTTTTGTTAATTTTTTCAATAGTTTCTTTTGTTTCAATTTCGCTATGATTTTAATTATTTCTTGCCTTCTGCTACATTTGCTGTTGTTTTGCTCTTCCTTTTCTAAGGCTTTGAGATGAAGTGTGAGCTCATTTATTTGTTTTTCTTTTCTATTTTGAGGAATGACCTCTAGGCGATGAATTTACCCCTTAAAACTTCTTTTCATTGTACCCCATAGAATCTGATATGTTGTGTCTGTATTTTCATTTATCTCTAAGAATTTTTTGATTTCCTCCTTTATGTCTTCTGTAACCCATTGATCATTCAGTAACATATTCTTCATTTTGGATGTGATGTATGATTTTTTCTTCCTTCTTTTATCATTGGTTTCCAGTTTCATTCCATTATGATCACAAAAAATTCATGGTATTATCTCCACCCCTTTATATTTACTGAGGGTTGCCCTATGGCATAACATATGGTCTATTTTTGAGAAGGATCCATGTGCTGCTGAGAAAAAAGTATATCCACTTGATGATGGTTGATATATTCTATATATGTCAGTTAAGTCTAGGGTATTGATTGCGATATTGAGTTCTATAGTTTCTTTTTTCAACTTTTGTTTGGAGGATCTGTCCAATGGTGAGAGAGGTGAGTTGAAGTCACCCATAATTATTGTATTGTGGTCTATTTGATTCTTGAACTTGAGGAGAATTTGTTTTATGAACATCGCAGCACCATTATTTGCTGCGTGAATATTGATAATTGTTATGTCTTGTCGGTGAATGGTTCATTTTAGCAGTATATAATGTCCTTCTTTATCCCTTTTGATTAAATTAGTCTTGAGGTCGATTTTATTCGATAGGAGGATGGCCACCCCTGCTTGCTTACGAGGACCGTGTGCATGGTATAAATTTTCCCAATCTTTCACCTTCAGCCTGTGTATGTCTTTTCCATTCAGATGTGTCCCCTGGAGGCAATATATTGTTGGATTTTTTTTTTATTTCAAGTTACAAGCCTATGTCACTTTATTCGAGAGTTTAAGCCATTTACTTTTAGAGTTACTATTGATATATGGTTTGTACTGCCACCCATGTTTGCTTATATCTTTTTTTTAAATTAGTTTGTTTCTCCATGATTAGCTTTTCCCCCGCCCTCTGTCATTACTGAGGCACTTCTCACTCATGGTTTTCGTTGTTGATTTTCATTTCTTCCTTGTGTAGTGTTTTGCTCAAGATGCTTTGCAATGCTGGTTATCTGGCTGCAAATTCTTTTAGGTTTTGTTTATCATGAAATATTTTTATCTCGTTGTCTTACCTTAAGCTTAATTTTGCTGGATACATAATTCTTGGTTGGCATCCATTGTCTTTCAGTGTTTGAAGTACGTTGTTCCAGGATCTTCTCACTTCCAGCATCTATGATGAAAAATCCATTGTTAACCTTTTTGGTTTACCCCTGATTGTAATGATTGTAATCTGCCTCCTTTCTCTGGTAGCTTTTAATATTTTCTCTTTGTTCTGTATATTGGATATCTTCATAACAATGTGTCTTGGCATTGGTCTACTGTGATTTTGTGTGCTCGATGTCCTGTAAGCATCTACAATTTGTTTATCCGTTTCCATTTTTATTTCTGGAAAGTTTTCTGTAATTATTTCATTCAGCAGGTTTCTCATTCCCTTGGTTTGAATCTCTGTACCTTCCTCTATCCATATGACTTATTAGTTTTTTTTTTTATGTTATCCCATATCTCTTGAATGTTTTCTCATAATTTTTTACAGCATTTCTTTGTTGGCTAGACTTTTTTCAAGATGATATATTTTGTCTTCATTCTGTCTTCTACTTGCTCTACACTGTTAGTGATAATCTCAATTGAATTTTTAATTTGGTTTATCATTTCCTTGATTTCTAGAATTATTGTTTGATTTTTCTAATAATCTCTATCTCCTGATAAAGATGCTTAATTTCTTATTTTATCTGTTTATGTAATTTATTTTCAATGCGTTCTATCACTGTTTGTTTTTGCTGTCTCGTATCCTATTTAAGGTTCCATTCCATCTGTCTAAGGTATTCCTTGAGTTCTTTATATGACCATTTTTCTGATGACTCTAGGTGCTCTTGAATATTTAGGCTGTCCTTCATTGTTCGTACTCCTTTTCTTCCTTGATTTTTAATGCTTCTCATGTTACTTCTCGTTCTGTTTGACTACTGAGTTACTGCTTACTCTTATAAATTTATTTGATGCTTGGGAGGAAAGATATTAGAAGGGAAGGGAGAAGTCACTAAAGAGAATGAGAGTAGGCAGGTAGAATTCAAGTAAGGGGGAATAAAAAAATTGAAATGAAATGAAAAGACAAAAAAAATAGAAAATAAAGAAAGAAAATTTTAAGTAATAATGATGATTAAAAAATTGAAAATTAAAATTTAAAATAATAATATTAATAGTAATAATAATAAAATAAAAGAAATTAAAAAAATAAAAACATTTTAAAAAGTTAAAGAACAACAACAACAAAAATGAAAATGAAGAAAAAGAAAAAAATACAAATAAAAAAATAGTAATAATACATGCAGTCCTAGAGTTCAATTAACTTCTCTTCCAGTAGGTGGAGCTGTGCGCACTGGGCCAAGCTTCTCCTCTCAATAAGTGGGAACCAATCACTGTGCAGCAGCTCTTCCTCCCAGACTGGGCGGGTCTCCAACCCTGAGTGCCTAGGGCCTTCTCTTGTGCTTCCTCAAGCCAGGCCCCACTCACCTGTGACGCTCACCACAATACTGGTTACAAGCCAGGCCTCTGCTCCTGGTAGCCCTGTTTCCATGAACGCCTAGGCACACTCTCCTTGATTGCCTCCCTCAGACCCTAAGTTTGTAGAGCTTGGGGCTGAGAAACCCCAGCGAATTTGCTTGCCCTTCGGGAGCCATGGCCCCGGTAGGTGGTGTAAGAGACCTCAATTGTCAGCACTGGTGGGAGCGGTAGCCGGCAATTACACGCCTCGAGTCCCGAGCCAATCCTGATTCCCTAGGTCTGGGTATCGCGCTCCTTGGAGAGCTGGGAGGGACCATTACGGCAGAGGTGGGAAGGGCCCTTGAGGTTTCCCTGCGGTGTTGAGAGAGATGGCAATGGGATAACACACTTGTCGCACTGGTTTCAATGAAGTTATCTCCTCCGACTGTGACGTCAGTTCGCTGCCATGGTGGTATCCCATTAAAATGGTGACCGTTCGTTCCCTTTGCTGGGTGACCAATGCAACAGGTGGGTCCTGACTATCTCTCCCAAGCCCCATTTCAATCCTGTGGCCACTGCCTATGAAGGCTCAGTTGGCTTTTAACTCTGTCAATTCCGAAAGCCCGACCAATTATTTCAGCGGGAATGTTAGTGCTGAGTCACAAAAACCAGATGAATCTAAGCTTGAATGCAGCCAATCCGGGCTTTGTGTGTGTTCTGAGGGGCCCAGACTGTTCGCCCCAGATTCACAACAGGTCAATATTGCCTAGTGATTCTGAGCAAACAGCATTTAGACAGTTTACGACTCCCTATGCCCGCGCAGCTGAAGAGATCAGAGACTTGAATTCTCCATGCCTGCCTTCATAATGGATCTCCTGTATTGCTACTTTTTAATATCTGTGCATTTGCGTGTGTGTGTGTGTGTGTATATATATATATATATATATATATATATATATATATATATACTCTTTAGATTTTTCAAAATATGAAATATATGTGTCTTATTATGCACTCCCTAAATACATTCATATTCATATCTGTGGATTTATAATCAACTTTCAACAAGATTATTTTCACAAATAATCATCCACCTGAAATACATATTGTTTCCTAGTACTGAAAACTAAATTCAGTGAATGGTGCATACAAACCCTAATATTTCTACAGTTACTTAGCCAGTTTAAAATGAATGCAAGTAGATTCCTAGGGGACATGATGTGTATTTTGACGTTCATTTTTATTCAACACTTGTACGTTACTATGTCTTCAGTTCATGCACATGATGGGATATATATTTCAGTCACAAATTAGAAAATTTATAGGCATTTGTTTCACGATCAATCACTTCCTGATTCAGAACACATGTATTCCTCCATGTTTCTTGACTGGTCTTTTCATGAGACTTCTTTCCAAACATATTATTTTTGTTTAACATCATCACGTGTAAAGCAAAACTCAAACACCATTCATCATAAACCATAATCCTAATATTACCATTAGATATATAACTGGTTGGAATGAATGATTGTATATCAATTTAAGATTTCTTATATATTTTCACATATCAATTCAATCCATTATTTAAAGTGGAATCAGTTACGTTATTTATTCATAGTATGGTCTATTCATGCATTATCTCTATATTAATAGACACAGGGTACACCTTTTTGTACCCCTAATACTAATGTATACGTCTTCAAAATATTGCTCCCAGAAATGGTGAAAGAAATACTCATGCCACCTGATCTACATATACATTTTATCACAGTAACATTCTGAACAAAAAAAAACCATAAAAATGTCACACTTATGATTGTAGCAAAGCCTAAATGGAAAGTGAACGTGGATAACTAATAACATCCATGTCCAGGTTGCCTAATGCTCTCAAATGTCATTCCCATTCGTGACGAGATATTTGTTTTTTCCTATGATTATGTATTCAAACTCAACCCTGTTGAAAATGTCTAATACTATCACTCACTTTATACTTTGCCTGATTTCGTAATGTCTCTATTGACACCTGCTTTCCTACATATTTTCCCCAGTTCATCATTGTGACTGACTCTTCACATGTGCTGACATTTCCATTCACTCTCTAAACGAAACCCTATTGCTAAAGAAGCTTTTTATTCCAAATCATATACTCACTCTTCTTCCTAAACCTACTGACTATCTTCCTAATCCTACTGACTATCCCTTTTTGACTGGATGTTCTCTTCTACATTCAATCATCCAAGGTACAAGGTCCTATGCCACTGTATTTCGATTTAACTGAGACAACTGTACAGAACATAATTCAACAATAAGTATCCAAATAAAGGGCCCAATGCCCTTCTGGGCTTCAAATCTTTCTTAGATTCCCGTTTTCATACATATATTTCACGTATATATTCTTATAAATATTGCAGGTTCCCAATCTCATTATTCTTCCTGCAGAATGATTCCTAACCCAAATCGAACATATTATTAACCGTAACCATACACTCACTTTGCAGGAGAGCAATAACAGTGTGGGTATTAAACTACAGGAATCTAGGGGATCTTCACCTGCTGAGAAACTCAAATGTTCATGCAGAAATGATCCCTGGTGAAGATGAAGGCAGCTATGAAGTACCTCAGAAAGCAAAAGTCATCTTCCATGGCAATCATCCTGGTCAGGATGGAGGGTTGTGTCTGAATCAGTCTCTCTCTTCTTAATGTATAGAACATGGACCAAACCAGTCCTTTGTGGAAGCTGTTCCCGGATGCTTATGGTTGATATAATATTCTAACTAGAGAAAGTGTCCCATGAAAATCAGGACAGCCTCCACCTCATGATACTTTTGGAAGCAACTGTTAGGACAAAGTGGTTGCCAAGGCAGTGACATCATTCATATCCTGAAGGAAGTGATCTCACCTCACTTCCTTGGTGATGGAACTCTCTGAACTTGAAATCCAGGAAGCCAGGCACCAAGAGACAGTCCCTGTCCTAGTCCCAGTGGTCTGACATGTTTGGATTTACCAAGGACAGAGTCAGTCTTTCTTGGTACCTACAGATGTGAGGATGGCCAAATGCCAGGAAACCTCTGAAGAGGGGCTTTTCCTGAGAAAGCAGGTAGTGTCTCACCGCTGGCTCTTTGAACTTCACAGAGTTGGCCAAGCAGACATGATCTGAGACAGAAGAGGTCATTTCCGGGGAACATAGTATGGCCCACCTGTCAGAGGACACTCCGGGGAGTCACAGACCTACTAGGGGGAAGGAGGTGCCTTTGTGGGTGTGGGTGTGAGTTTGTGGTTTTGTCTCATGTTCTGAGAATAGGTAGGAAAGGCGGTTTGTTTGGTATGGAGTGGAATATTTCTATTAAGTCCTTTGACAAGGCGAGTGTTTCTATGTGTGTGTATCCCACTGAGTCCATTGTTGTAGACATTAGAAAAGACAATGCATCAATGGATGTGTCCTGTCTAGTAGAAAGCTTCCCAGCATTCATCCTGCCCAATTCATGAGTGGACTCTGGCTTGCCTTATGGATGGGCAACACCTACAAGTTTCCTAATTTCCTGTTTTTTTTCTCAATTCTGGCCACTCTCCAGAATAGTATCGTGGTTTTGTGTCCAAGATTTGTACCTCCAAGATCTGTGACATGGCTATGTACTGGATAGCTGAAAGAAATGGCTAGCATCTCAGAAATCTCAAGTATCTGTTGACCAGGAAAGTCTCAGTGGAGAAACCCCTCTTTGTTCCTTTTGCTTACCTATTGTTCTGTTGAATGTCAGGAAGTTTTTTGCCTCAAGCCACCACTTTGTGAACCCTGAAGAAAACAGTTTTCAAATGGAAATGAATGGGAATCACCTGTGATTCTTTGCTTAATTGCTTAGGATTGGGATATGTCTGAATCAGCCTGTTGGCCCTGTGTGAGGCTGTGGCTTAGATTCTCAGCACCTGATGGATCTAAAGATAGATCCCATGCGTGCATCCAAAACCAAAATGGCAAAAAGATCAGATATTGTTGATGAACTCTCTTGCCTTCCTCTGGTAGGTTCCTGATATCCATCAAGTGAGAATAGGGATCCTTTGGGTCAAATGAGTTCTTCAAAGCCCTGCAGAGGCTAGGCCATAGGTGTTTGATTTTCATGACTCCAATTCACTTAAAGAATCTAAACCCCAAAGCTAGAAGGCCTCAAGTTGGAGAAGCCAAGCAATATTAAAGGCAGGCCTATTTGATCACTACTGGTTCACAGGAAGAGAGTCCAGGCCACCCTGACTTTAGGCAAATGAGGGGCAGGGAGCTTATTTTGGACACTGTCATGGGCTGTGTCCCTTATGGAAACCTCCAGCCAGAGAATATGATGAGTGTCTATATGGAAGAAGATGAGGGCCATGTGAGAGTGTTTGGTTTTAATTGTGGATATTTGTCTGGCGGTTGGAAGAGATCTCTGGGTCCACCTAGGCTTGCACTTTGGTGTGATTCCCCTTAGAGACTGAGTTCTTTTACTGATCTCAGAGAATTATTGCCAGGAATTGTGTTGGAATTTTAGATGGCCATGCATGAGAGTTGCCCTTGGAAAGTGACATCTAGGCCCAAGTTGACTTTCCAAAGAGCACAGGGAATCTCAGCCAGGATATCACATGATATTATTCTTAAAGACTTGGCAGCCATATTTGAGAGTCGAAACACACATGGACCATACATTGTAGACCTCAACGGGCCTGGCTTAATCTGACTTTTTGCCACTTTTGGAAGCCTTGCCTGTAAGAATTCTCCAGAGTTTTCATTGAAATGAGCTTCCTCAACATTTAATGGTTTCTGAGTTAATTAAAATTCCCAGTGCCTCCAACTTCATCCTTGAAAATTGGCTATATCAATACCATGAAATTTTTGAAATTCCCATGACCGGGTAGCACTGGAGAATATTTGGATGTCCTGTTGCTGATCATGAGTATACAAGACAGTGCCTTGATTGACTGGGTTTTATGAAAGTGGTGTTTAACAGAGATGCCAGTAACTTGGATCCTGCTGAGTAGTTGTACTAGAGTAGTGGTTGGCAGGTGTGTAATAAAACATCTGTGGTGGGGGCATTTGGATCTGCCATTGGCTTCCAAATGGATTGTGACTGACATTTTGCAGCCAGTAGACCCTTATATGTAAAAGCATATTGTTATATGGAGAGGTTTTAGGGCAATGTTCAGAATCAGGTTGCTATGGTCAATGGGGCAAGCTATGTGGGATAGAAGCCTGGTTGGTGCATTCTCCTGACGAACCTGACCCACCACACTTGACAGAACTTACTTCAGCACTGTGTCCCATTTGAAATCCTTGTATTTCATGAAGCAAATACCAATCTCCCAGTGCAGCAGCAAGAAATACCACAAATAGTGGAGGATTACCAAATGGAATTACAGTCCACAAGGGGAGACACTTAGACCCCAGTGGCCACAGGTTACCTACAAATAGAAAATTCAGCACTGCTGCCTCATGTTCATTGGAAAATAAGAATCCATGTCATCCAGATCACATAGATGAAGACTCAGCTATGATGGTCTTACAACAAATGAAGCTAATGCTCCTGACAACAGCATATATTTCATTGCCCAACCTCAGAGGCAGTTTCTCCAGATGTTAGGCTGGCAGAACTTCATGTTTGTGGAGTTTTTACCCTGTCCCTTACTTTTGGAAACTCCTCTACCACCTGCAAAATTTGTGAACTCCTGAGCATTTTTCATTACACATATGTATTCACAGATTTTCTAACTCTTCTCCTCTAATTGTGTCTTATGTGGGGCGAAGGTAATGTCAAGGCATTGTGCTGAATGAGGGTGGGTAGATTTTTGTGTAGCACATATTTGCATACACATTTGATACATTTTCCAATTTTCCATTCGAAATACTGAATCCCTGACACTAACACATACCCTACTAGACTTTGACTTTTAATCCTAATATGGTGGAGAAAAATAACCCAAACAGAATAGAAATACAAGACGTTCACAAGAGGCATGGTGTATAGTTGGACTTGCCTTTCATATGATAAATGGTAGGTGTTATAAATCTAGCGAATTTTAATTGAAATAGTTCTCCATGTGTTTTAAAAGTTAACAAACATGTGAATAACTGTCTCCCTTTCTCTGTAGCCTATTCATCACATGTATTTTTATATGCACATATAGAATTCTACCTGGTATCACTCGTACATTTTGTGAGGTGGCTGGCTTGGCAGATGCAAATTGTGAGAAGAGATCACTCCTACTAAATGCTGTTGGAACTGAAAATTCAACATATGAGTGAGCTTCTTATTTGAACAACATAAATCCATGTTCATTAAAATGAATATTTTTGGATCTGTGGATGATATATTACTTCGTGGTGAATTTCGATTGGCATACATAATGCTACTTTTTAATGTCTGTGTGTGTATGTGTATATATATATATATATATATATATATATATATATATATATATTCACTCTTCAGATTTTTCAAAATATGAAGTATATTTTTCTTATTATACACTCCCTAAATTCACTCATATTCATGTATTTGGATTAATAATCAAGTTTTCACAAGAATATTCTCAGAATTATTCATCCACCAGAAATACATATTTGTTTCTTAGTACTGAAAACTAACTTTGGGGGATCATATGATGGTGGTGAAGGGAGTGCATCACCCCCATGTACCGCGTCACTGTGCGGGAGAATGACGAGTTATAATGGCTAAAACCTATCTTGTTAGAAATTTCCAGCAAAATTGGGGTGCTCCAAAACCTAGTGGACATATTTCCATCTCACGAGGATCAGCTACGCGGGCTCAAACACGAGTGATTTGTCCGCATAGAGGGTCATGCTGCTTATTCGGGAAATAGGTCTGTGGCTAGAGTCTGTGGCGTGCACTGGGAAACGAAGAGATAGCAATGCAAATATACAGCGGTGTGGATTCTGTGGGCTCCTGACAGGTATGCAATCACTGTGCTAAGTGCTGAATTCTGGGTTTGAGATGGGAAAGGATGCGGTCCAATTCGGTTCTCCACACCGGTCAGACCAGAGAGGAAGCCAGCGGCCACCATCTTGGAGAGCTGATGTCACCATCCCTGTTTTCGACTGATCGAAGCTCATTCAGCTATAGAACAGGTAATTTCAGGATGCCATTCACCTTTGTGTCGCAGACAAATTACTCAGGCTCAGTGCCAAAGAACCTGCAGAAACTCCGTCTTGGAGCCTGCTCCTATTAGAACATACACCAAGCCCAGAGCGGCCGAATTCCGCCTCTCGGAACTGATCTGGCCTAGGGCTAAAGAACCCTCGGAAACTGCTTCTCGTTCCGGGTCTTGCTGAATACTGTGGAGGTAAATATCAACCGAGCCTTCATAGGCAGTGGCAACAGGATTGAGACGCGGCTCGTGAGGGCCGGTCAGGACTCACCCATTGCTTTGGTCACCCAGAAAAGGGAACGAAATGCTGCCTTTCACATGGGATACCAACATGACAAATTTCTGATGTCATCAGAAAGCAGCAGAGGAGATAACTTCATTGATACCAGCAGTGACAGAAACAGTTGGTCTCCTGGTGAAGAAAGTGAGTCACAAACACCCGGGTCTCTCTCACTTTGTCATCAAGCCAGAGGGGCAGAGCAGAGCAGCTGCCCGCACCTGGAACAGACCCAGTGACACACCTGCATGGTAGTCACGTCAACCCAATTGGAGTAGAGGCAGAACAGAGCCGCTGCCCGGGCCCAGAACAGGCCCAGCGACCCACAGGTGTGGTAGGCACGTCACCCCAATTTTAGTAGTTGCAGAGCAGAGCCTTCTCCCGTGCCTAGTACAATCCCAGTGGGTCACCAGCATGGTAGTCACATTACCCCAATAGGAGTAGGGGCAGAGCAGAGCCTTCACCCATGCCCAGAACAGGCCCAGCAACCTGCAGGCATGGTAGTCACGACACACCAATTGGAGTAGGGGCAGAGCAGAGCCACCACCCGCGCCCGGAAGGTAGCAGACCTGCACCTGACCAGAAGAAGAGGCCCAGCGGCCTGCTGGCGCGGCAGACACTTTACCCCATTTGGAGTAGGGGCAGAACAGATCTGTAGCCCGTGCTCACAAGGTATCCTGACCTGCGACCAACCGGCAGACCAGGCCCAGCGGCCCACCGGCGTGGTAGTCACGTCACCCCAATTGGGGTAGGGGTAGAGCAGAGCCGCCGCCCACGCAAGCAAGGTAGGCAGACCTGCGACCGATCGGCAGAACACCGCAGGGGTCCACGGGCGTGGTAGACACGTCACACCAATTGGAGGAGGGGCAGAGGAGAGCAGCCTCCTGCGCCTGCATGGTAAGCAGACCTGCGACCTATCAGAATAACAGGCCTAGCGGCCCATCAGCGTGGTAGATATATCACCCCAATTGGTGGAACAGCACAGCCACCCCTGCCCCTGCAATGAAGACTTTTCAAATATACAAGAGCAATATAAATATATAGGGGGAAAATTTCAAAATCACAACAGTTTCACCAAGCAGAAAGAAACGCGAGCAGTATGAAAAGAAAAGGAAAAAAGAACCACAAGCAATGCAGGTCAACACAACTTTAGAAGAGGTAATAGCTGCAGCAGATGGAATGTCAGATAAAGAACTCAGGATATACATTCTTCAGATGATCTGAAGTCTCAAGGAAGACATTAGACAGCAAAATCAGACAATGAAAGATCACTTCAACAATGAATTACATAAACAAAACCAAGAAGCAAAAGATCAACTATACAGGGAGATAGAGGTTGTAAAAAATAACACACAGAAATCCTAGAAATGCAGGAAGCAATAAACCAACTTAAAAACTCAATTGAGAATACTACCATCAGAGTAGAACACTTAGAAGATAGAACATCAGACAATGAAGACAAAGTATTTCAACTTGAAAAGAACATAGACAGCTCAGCCAAACTGTTAAGAAACCATGAAGAGAACATCCAAGAAATATGGGATAAAATAAAGAGACCAAACTTAAGAGTCATTGGGATACAGGAAGGTATAGAGGTCCAAACCAAAGGAATGAGCAATCTATTCAATGAAATAATAGGAGAAAACTTCCCAGACTTGAAGAATGAGACAGACTCCCAAGTTCTAAAAGCCTACAGGACGCCGAATGTGAAAAATCATAAGAGATCCACACCTAGACACATTATAATGAAGATGCCCAACATACAGAATAAGGAGAGAATTTTAAAATCTACAAGAGAAAGGAAGCAGATTACATTTAGGGGTAAACCAATCAGGATAACAGCTGATCTTTCAACAAAGACTCTGAAAGCTAGAAGATCCTGGAATGACATTTTTCAATCACAGAAAGAAAATGGGTTCCAACCATGTACTGTGTATCCAGCAAAATTAAGCTTCAGGATGGAAGATGAAATTAAAACTTTCCACGATAAACAAAAGTTAAAAGAATTTGTAGCTAGAAAACCATCTCTTCAAAACATCCTTGGCAAAATATTACAGGAAGAGTAATTGGAAAATAATGAAAACCAACAGTGGGAGGTAGGACATTAAAGGGGGGAAATAATCAAAGAGGAAAACAATCCATGTTTAATAACATAAATAAACAAATATGGCTGGAAGAACAACCCTTATCTCAATAATAACTGTAAATGTTAATGGCTTAAACTCACCAATTAACAGACACAGGCCAGTAGAATGGATCACAAAACAAGACCCAATAATATGCTGCCTACCGGAGACGCATTTGATAAGAACAAGACATATATACACTGAAGGTGAAAGTTTGGAAAAAATCACATCACTCATATGGACTTCGGAAAAAAGCAGGAGTGTCCATACTCATATCAAATAAAATAGATTTCAAGCCAAAGTTAATCAAAAGGGATAAAGAGGGACACTACATACTGTTCAAGAGAACCATACACCAGCAAGACATAACAATCATAAATATGTATGCCCCAAACAATGGTGCAGCTATGTTCATCAAACAAACTTTTCTCAAGTTCAAGAGTCTAATAGACCACCATACAATAATCATGGGAGACTTCAATACAGCTCTCTCACCACTGGACAGGTCTTCCAAACAAAAGTTGAAATAGGAAACTATAGAACTCAATAACACAATTAATAACCTAGACTTAATTGACATATATAGAATATACCACCCAACATCAAGCAGTTACATTTTTCCTCAGCAGCACATGGATCCTTCTCAAAAATAGATCATATATTATGTCACAGGGCAACTCTTAGACAAATTAAAGGAGTAGAGATAATACCATGCATCTTATCTTATCATAATGGAATGAAACTAAAAATCAATGATAAAAGAAGGAAGGAAAAATCATGCATCATTTGGAGAATGAACAATAGGTTACTGAATGATCAATGGGTTATAGAAGACATCAAGGAGGAAAATAAAAAATTCTTAGAGAAAAATGAAAACACAGACACAATATATCGGAATCTATGGGACAAATTGAAAGCAGTTCTAAGAGGAAAATTCATTGCTTGGAGTTCATTCCTTAGAAAAAGAAAAAAACAACAAATAAATGATCTCATACTTCATCTCAAAATCTTAGAAAAACAAGAGCAAACAACAGGAAAAGAAGTAGAAGGAAAGAAATAATTAAAATCAGAGCAGAAATCAATGAAATCGAAACAAAAGAAACAATTGAAAAAATTGACAAAACTAAAAGTTGGTTCATTGAAAAAATAAATAAAATGGACAGACCCCTAGTCATGCTAATGAAGAGGAGAGAGAACTGAAATTACTATCATATGGGATGAAAAAGGCAATATCACAACAGATATTTCAGAAATACAGAAGATAATCAGAAATTACTTTGAATCCTTATACTCCAAAATAATAGAAGATAGTGAAGGCATCGAAATATTTCTTAAGTCATATGATCTGACCAGAGTGAGTTAGGAGGATATAGACAACCTAAACATACCAATATCAATTGAGGAAATAAAAGAAACCATCCAAAGACTACCAACTAAGAAAATCCCAGGACCGTATGGGTATACAGCAGACTTTTACAAACCCTTTAAATATGAACTAATACCAATACTTTTCAAGCTATTTCAGAAAATTGAAAAAGAGGGAGATCTTCCAAATTCATTCTACGAGGCCAATATCACTCTGATTCCTTCACCAGATAGACACTTCAAAGAAAGAAGACTAAAGACCGATATCTCTAATGAACCTAAATGCAAAAATCTTAAATTAAATTCTGGCGAATCAGATACAAAAACATATCAAAAAAATGTGGACCATGATCAAGTAGGATTCATCCCTGGGATGCAAGGAGGGTTCTATATACGAAAATCAATAAGTGTTATTCACCACATCAATAGACTTAAAAATAAAAACCACATTATCATCTAGATAGATGCAGAAAAAGCATTCGACAAAGTACAGCATCCCTTTATGTTCAAAACTCTCGAAAAACTAGGAATAACAGGAACATTCCTCAATATTGTAAAAACAATCTATGCTAAACCGCAGGCTAGCGTCATTCTTAATGGAGAAAAATTGAAGACATTCCCTCCAAAATCTGGAACAAGACAGGGATGCCCGCTCTCACCACTTCTGTTCAATATAGTTCTCAAAAGACTGGCCAGAGCAATTAAACAGATGAAAGAAATTAAAGGCATATAAATAGGAAAAGAATAACTTAAATTATCACTATTGCAGATGACATGATTCTATACCTAGCAGACCCAAAAGGGTCTACAAAGAAACTAATAGAGCTAATAAATGAATTCAGCAAAGTGGCAGGATATAAAATCAACACGCATAAATCAAATGCATTCCTGTATATCAGCGACAAATCCTCTGAAATGGAAATGAGGACAACCACTCCATTCACAATATCCTAAAAAAAAAAAATGGGAATCAACCTAACAAAAGAGGTGAAAGTCTTATACAATGAAAACTACAGAACCCTAAAGAGAGAAATAGAAGAAGATCTTAGAAGATGTAAAAATATACCCTGTTCATGGATAGGCAGAACTAACATCATCAAAATGGCGATATTACCAAAAGTTCTCTATAGGGTTAATCCAATGCCAATCAAAATCCCAAAGGCATTTCTTGTAGAAATAGAGAAAGCAATCATGAAATTCATATGAAAAAATAAAAGACCCAGAATTGCAAAACAATGCTAAGCAGGAAGTGTGAATCAGGTGGTATAGCGATAACAGACTTCAAACTATACTACAGAGCAATAGTAACAAAAATAGCATGGTACTGGTACCGAAAAAGGCAGGTGGACCAATGGTACAGAATAGAGGACACAGAAACCAATCCACAAAACTACAACTATCTTATATTTGATAAAGGGGCTAAAAGCATGCAATGGAGGAAGGATAGCATCTTCAACAAATGGTGTTGGGAAAACTGAAAATCCATATGTAACAAAATGAAACTGAATCCCTTTCTCTCGCCATGCACAAAAGTTAACTCAAAATGGATCAAGGAGCTTGATATCAAATCAGAGACACACTGTCTGATAGAAGAAAAATTTGGTTATGATGTACATACTGTGGGGTCGGGCTACAGATTCCTCAATAGGACACCCATAGTACAAGAGTTAATAACTAGAATCAACAAATGGGACTTACTCAACTAAAAAAGTTTTTTCTCAGCAAAAGAAACAATAAGAGAGGTAAATATGGAGCCTACATCCTGGGAAGAAATCTTTACTACTCACACTTCAGATAGAGCCCTAATATCCAGAGTATACAAAGAACTCAAAAAATTAGACAATAAGATAACAAATAACCCAATCAACAAATGGTCCAAGGACCTCAACAGACACTTCTCAGATGAGGACATACAATCAATCAACAAGTACATGAAAAAATGCTCACCATCTCCAGCAGTCAGAGAAATGCAAATCAAAACCACCCTAAGATACCATCTCACTCCAGTAAGATTGGCAGCCATTATAAAGTCAAACAACAAGAAGTGCTGGCAAGGATGTGGGAAAATAGGTACACTTGTACATTGCTGGTGGGACTGCAAATTGGTGAAGCCAATTGGGAAAGCAGTATGGAGATTTCTTGGAAAGCTGGGAATGGAAGCACCATTTGACCCAGCTATTCCCCTTCTTGGTCTATTCACTAAAGACCTAAAAAGAGCATGCTACAGGGACACTGCTACATCGATGTTCATAGCAGCACAATTCACAACAGCAAGACTGTGGAACCAACTTAGATGCCCTTCAATAGAATAATGGATAAAAAAATGTGGCATTAATACACAATGGATTATTACTCTGCATTGAAAAATGAAAAAATCATAGAATTTGCAGGAAAATGGATGGCATTAGACTGGATTATGCTAAGTGAAGCTACACAATTCCTGTAAAACAAATGCCAAATGTCATCTTTGATATAAGGAGAGTAACTAAGAACAGATAGGGACAAAGAGCATGACAAGATGATTAACATTAAACAGGGATGAGAGGTGGAAGGGAGGGAGAAGGGAAATTGCATGGAATTGGAAGGAGACCCTCTGGGTTATACAAAATTACATACAAGAGGAATTGAGGGGAAAGGGAAAAATAATACAAGGGGGAGAAATTTATTACAGTAGAGGGAGTAGAGAGAGAAGTGGGGAGGGGCAGCGAGGCTAGGGGGGATAGTAGAGGATAGGAAAGTCAGCAGAATACAACAGACACTAGTATGGCAATATGTGAATCAATGGATGTGTAACTGATGTGATTCTGCAATCTGTATACAGGGTAAAAATGGGAGTTCATAACCCACTTGAATCAAAGTGTGAAATATGATATATCAAGAACTATGTAATGTTTTGAACAACCATAAATAAAAATAAAAAAAAAACTATCTTTGGTGCTTAATGCACACAATTCTAATATTTCTACAGTAACTGACCCAGTTTAACATCAATGCAAGTAGATTCCTATTGGACATGATGTGTATTTTGACATTCACTTTTATTCAACACTGATACATTACTATTTCATCAGTTTATGCACATAACAGGATATATATTTCATTCACAATTTAGAAAATTTATAGGCATTTGTTTCACTTTCAATCACTTCCTGCTTCAGAACACATGGATTCCTCCATATTTCTTGACTGGTCTTTTCATGAGACTTTTTTCCAAACATATTATTTTCGATTTCCATAATCACTTTTGAAACAAAACTCACACACACTTCATGATAAACAATAACCCTAAAATTACCATTAGATATATAACTGGTTGGAGTGAATGATTGTATGTCAATATATGATTTCCTATATATTTTCA
Source organism: Callospermophilus lateralis (assembly GCF_048772815.1). Classification (NCBI taxonomy): domain Eukaryota; kingdom Metazoa; phylum Chordata; class Mammalia; order Rodentia; family Sciuridae; genus Callospermophilus; species Callospermophilus lateralis. The sequence goes on along the minus strand of NW_027513298.1, from coordinate 158,117 downwards.
GATATCAATTCAATCCATTATTTAAAGTGGAACCAGTTATAATATTTATTGACAGTATGGTCTATTCATGCATTATCTCTATATTCATAGACACATTGTACACCACTTTGTACCCCCAATACTAATTTATATGTCTTCAAATATTGCTCCCAGTAATCGTGGAAGAAATACTCATGTCATATGATCTACATATACATTTGATCACAATATTTTTCTGGGCACAAAATGCAAAAATCACACTTATGATTGTACCAAATACTAAATGGAAAGTGAACATGGATTACTAAAACGATAAGTGTCCTGGTTGCCTAATGCTTTCAAATGTCATTCCTATTGGTGACGACATATTTGTTTCTTCCTAAGATTATGTATTCAATCTCAACCCTATTGAAAATGTCTAATCCTATCACTCACTGTATAATTGCCTCATTTCGTAAGGTCTGTATTGATATTTTCCTTTCTACATATTTTCCCCAGTTAATCATTGTGACTGACTCTTCACATGTGCTGAAATTTACATTCACTCTATAACCAAAACACTATTGCTACAGAACTTTTGCTCCATGTCCTATACTCACTCTATTTCCTAAACCTACTGACTACCTTCCTAATCCCACCGACTATCTCAATTTGAGTGGATGTTCTCTTCTAAAATCAATCTTCCAAGGTGTAAGGTCCTATGCCATTGATTATCGATTTATCTGAGACATCTGTGCAGAACGTAATTATAAGCTAAGTATCCCAATCAAGGGCCTAATGCCCTTCTGGGCTTAAAATCTTACCTAGATTTCTGTTTCCATACTTATATTTCACCTCTATAATCTTATAAATATCGCAGGTTCCCAATACTATTAATCATCCTTCGCAATGATTCGTAACCCAAATCAAACATGTTATTAACCCTAACCATACACTCTTCCCTCAATCTAACTTTGCAGAAGAGCAGGGACAGAGTTCGTCTTACAATACAGCAATGTAGGGTATCTTCCTCCTGCTGAGAACCTCAAATGTCCATGCAGATTTGATCCCTGGAGAAGATGTAGGCATCTATGAAGGACCTGAGAGAGCAAATGTCATCTTCCATCGCAAACAACCTTTCCAGGATGAAGGGTTGTGTCTGAATAAGCCTCTCTCTTGTTAATGTACAGAAGATAGACCAAACCAGGCATGTGTGGAGAGCTGTTCCTGGGTGCCTATGGTTGATATACCATTCTAACTTGTAAAAGTGTCACAGGAAGTAAGGGCAGCCTCCATCTCATAGGACAAAGTGGTTGCCAAGGCAATGACCTCAAAGAATTCCTGACGGAAGTAATCTCACCTCACATCCTTGGTGATGGAACTCTCTGAACTTGGAATCCGGGAAGCCAGGCACCCAGAGCCAGTCTCAGTCCCAGTCCCAGTGGTCTTATTTTTTGGATTTACCAAGGACAGAGTCAGTCTTTCTTGGTACCTACTGAGGTGAGGATGAACAAATGTCAGGAAAGCTCTGAAGAGGGGCCTTTCCTGAGACAGCAGGTAGTGGCTCACCGCTGGCTAGTGACAACTTCACAGATTTGGCCAACGAGACCATATCTGACACAGGACAGGCGATTTCATCAGAACATAGTTTGGCCCACCAGTCAGAAGACACTCCCAATAGTCACAGACCTACTTGGGGAAGGAGCTTCCTTTGTGTGTGTGGGTGTGGGTTTGAGATTTTGTCTCATGTTCTGAGAATAGGTAGGAAAGGCGGTTTGTTTGGTTTGGAGTGAACTGTTTCTGGTAAGTCGTTTAACAAGGCCAGTGTTTCTTTGTCTGTGTATCCCACTGTGTCCGTGGTTTTAGATATTAGAAAAGAGAATGAATCATTGGATGTGTCCTGTCTAGACTCAACTTGCCCAATTTATGAATGGACTGCGGCTTGACTTATGGGTGGACAACTCCAACAATCTTCCTAAGTTCCTGTTTTCTTCCTGAATTCTGGCCACTCTCCAGAATAGGCTCATGGTTTTGTGTCCAAAATATGTACCACCTCCAAGCTCTGTGACATGGCCATGTACTGGATCGCTGAAAGAAATGGGAGCATCTCAGAAAACTCAGATATTAGTTTGACCAGGAAATTCTAAGTGAAGAAACCCTGCTTTGGGCCTTTTGCTTACCAATTGTTCTGTTGCCCTGAATGTCAGGAAGGTCTTTGCCTCAGGCCACACCATTGTAGAGCCTAAAGAAACAGTTTTCAAATGGAAATGAAAGGGCATCACCTGTGGCTCTTTGCTTAATTGCTTTGGAAAGGGATGTGTCTGAATCAGCCTTTTGGCCCTGTGTGAGACTGTGGCTTAGATTCTCAGCACCTGATGGATCTAAAGAAGGATCCCATGTGTGCATCCAAAACCAAAATGGACAAAAGAGCAGTCAGTGTGGATGAAGTCTCTCGCATTCCTCTGTAACGTTCCTGTCATCCATCATGTGAGAATAGTGATAATTTGGATCAAATCTGTTCCTCAAAACCCTGCAGAGGCTAGCCCATAAGTGCTTGGTTTTTCTCAAGACTCCAATTCACATAAAGAATCTAAAACACACAGTCAGTAGGCCTCAAATTGGAGAAGCAGTGCCATATTAATGGCAGGCCTATTTGATCACTCTTGGTTCACTGGAAGGATGTCCTGGCCACCCTTATTTTAGGCAAATGAGGGGCAAGGGAGGTTATATTGGACACTGTCTTGGGCTGCACCCCTCATGGAAACCTCCAGCCAGAGATTATGATGATTGTGTAAATAGAAGAAGATGAGTGCCATGTGGAAGTGTTTTGGATTTAATTGTGGATATTTGTGTGACACTTGGAAGACATAACAAGGTCTACCTGGGCTTGAACTCTCGTGTGATTCCCCTTATAGACTGAGTTCAGGAACTGATCTCAGAGGAGTATTGCCATGTATTGTGTTGTGATTTAAGAGGCGATGTATGAGAGTCACCCTTGGAAACTGAGATCTAGCCCCAGAGTGGCTTTCCACAGAGCACTGGGAATTTCAGCCAAGATAACACATGATTTCATTCGAAAGACTTGGCAGCCATAGTTGAGAGTGAAAACACACATGGACCTCATATTGTAGACCTTAATGGGCCTGGCTTAATGTGACCTTTTGGCCATTCTTTGGGAAGCCTTGCCTGTGAGGGTTCTCCAGAGCTTTCATTGAAATAATCTTGCTCACCATTTACTGGTTCCTGAATAAATTGAAACCCACAGTGCCTCCAACTTCATCCTTGAAAAATGTCTAAATAAATACCATGAAATTTTTGAAATTCCCATGACCAGGTGGCACTGGAGAATCTTTGGATGTCCTGTTGCTGATCATGGATGTACCAGACAGTGCCTTGCTTGACTGGGTTTTATGAAAATTGTGTAGAACAGAGGTGCCAGAAAGTTGCAGCCTGCTGAGAAGTGGGCCTAGAGCTGTGGTGGGCAGGAGTGTGATAAAACATCTGTGTTGGAGCAATGTGGATCTTCCATTGATTTCCAAATGGCTAGTGGATTACATGAAGCAGCCAGCAGACCCTTGTAATTAAAGGCATCTTGTTATATGGAGAGGATTCAGGGCAATGTTCAGAATCAGGTTGCTATGGACAAGGATGCAATGTGGCAAGCTATGAGGGATAGAAGCGTGGTTGGTGCGTTCTTCTGCAGACTCTGAACCACCACACATGACAGAACTCCCTCCAGCACTGTGTCTCAGTTGAACTCCTTGAATTTCATGAAGCAAATACCAAACTCCCAGTTCAGCAGCAAAAACCCCACAAAAAGTGGAGGAGGACCAAATGGCTTCACAGTCCAACGGGGAGACACTTAGCTCCCAGAGGCCACAGTTTACCTAAAAAGAAGAAAATCAACACTGCTACCTCATGTTCATTGGAAAATAAGATACCATGTCCTCCACGTCACATAGAGGCAGACCCAGTTTGATGGTCTCACTACAAAGGAAGCCAATTCTCCTGACAACAACATATTTTTCACATTCCCAAACTCAGAGGCAGTTGCTCTAAAAGTTTTTAGGCCAGCAGAGCTCCATGTTTGTGGAGTGTTTACCCTGTCCCTTACTTTTGGAAACTCCTCTACAACCTCCAAGGTTGTGAACTCCTGAGCATTTTCCATTCCAGATATGTATTCACTGATTTTCTATCTATTCTCCTCTAACTGTGTCTTACTTGGGGTGAAGGTAATTTCAAGGCATTGTTCTGGATGAGAGTGGGAGGATATTTGTGCAGCATATATTTGCATACAAATTGGATTCAATTTCCAATTTTCCTTTTGAAATACTGAATCCCTGACACTAACCCATACATACTAGACTCAGACAACTCATCCTAATATGATAGAGAAAAATAACACAAACCTATAGAAATACAAGCAGTTCATTGGAGGCATGTTGTATAGTTGGACTTGCATTTTGCATTATACAAGGTAGGATTTATAAATCTAGTCAATGTTTAATAGAAAAAGATCTCCATGTGTTTTTAAAGTTAACAAATATGAGAATTCATGTTTCCCTTTCTCTTTAGCCTATTCACACTTGTATATTTATATGCATATATAGAATCCTACCAGGTATCACACGTACATCTTTGTGAGGTGGCTGACTTGGCAGATACAAATTGTGAGAAGAGATCACTCCTCCTAAATGCTGTTGGAACTGAAAATTCAACCTATAGGGAGCGTCCTAATAGAACAACATTATACGTAAACTCATGTTCAGTAAAATAAATATTTTTGCATCTGTGGATGATATATATTTACTGATGAATTTCGATTGGCATTTATATTGCTACTTTTTAATATCTGTGAGTGTTGTGTGTGTGTGTGTGTGTGTACACTCTCCAGATTTTTCAAAATATGAAATATATGTGTCTAATATACACTCTCTAAATTCATTTATGTTCATGTATGTGGATTTTTAATCAACTTTTCACAAGATTATTCTCAGAAATATTCATCCACCTGAAATACATATTTGTTTCCTAGTACTGAAAACTAACTTCAGGGAATGATGCATACAAATCCTAATTATTCTACAGTAACTGACCCAGTCTAACATCAATGCAAGTAGATTCCAATGGGACATGATATGTAATTCTTTATTCATTTGTATTCGACACTTTTACATTATTATTTCTTCAGTTTTTGCACATCATAGGATATACATTTCATCCACAAGTTCACAAATTTGTAGGCATTTGTTTCAAATTTAATCACTTTTTGCTTCAGAACACATGTATTGTCAGGGTTTCTTTACTGGTATTTTCATGAGTCTTCTTTCCAAACACATTATTTCCATAGTCACTTTTGAAGCAAATCTCACACACTCTTCATGAAAAACCAAAACACGAATATTACCATTAGATGTATAACTGCTTGGAATGAGTGATTGTATATCAATATACGATTTCCTGTGATTTTTCAGATATTAGATCAATTCATTTTTTAAAGTTGAAAAAAGTTATATTATTCATTCACATTACGGTCTATTCATTCTTTATCTCTATATTCATAGACACAGGGTACACCTCTTTGTACCCCCGATTCTAATTTTACATCTTCAATATATTGCTTGCAGAAATGGTGGAAGACATACTCATGTCACCTGATGTACATATACATTTTATCAAAGTAATATTCTGGACAAAAAAAATGTAAAGGTCACATTTATGATTGTACCAAAGCCTAAATGTAAAGTGTACATGAATTACTAAAAACATCCATGTCCAGGTTGCCTAATGCTGTCAATTGTCAATCCTATTGGTGACTACATATTTGTTTCTTCCTAATTTATATATTCAAACTCAACCCTGTTGGAAATGTCTAATCCTATCACTCACTTTATACTTTGCCTGATTTCATAATGTTTCTATTGATATCTGCTTTTCAACAAATTTTCCCAAGTTGATCCTAGTGACTGACACTTCATATGTGCTGACATTTACATTCACTCTATAATCGAAACCCTATTGCTAAAGAACTTTTGGTCCAAATCCTATACTCACTCTTCTTTCTAAACCTACCGACTATCTTCCTAATCCTACCGACTATCCCTTTTTGACTGGATTTCTCTTCTACATTCAATAAAATGTCCTATGCCATTGTATATCGAATTATCTGAGACAATTTTGCAGAGCATAATTCAAAGCTAAGTATCCCAATCAAGGGCCCAATATCCTTCTGGGCTTCAAATCATAACTAGATTTCTGTTTTCATACTTATATTTCACCTCTATATTCTTGTAAATATCGCAGGTTCCCAATAGCATTATTCATCGCACAGAATGATTCGTAACCCAAATCAAACCTGTTATTAACCCTAAACATACTCTGTTCCCTCAATCTCATTTTACAGAAGAGCAGGGACAGAGTGGTTTTTACAATACAGGAAACTTGGGGACCTTCCACCTGCTGAGAACTTCAAAGGTCCATGCAGAAATGATACCTGGAGAAGTTGTAGGCAGGTATGAAGGACCTGAGAGAGTAAAAGTCATCTTCCATGGCAAACAACCTGGTCAGGATGAAGGGATATGTATGAATCAGCCTCTCTCTTCTTATTGTAGAGAAGATGGACCAAACCAGTCCTGTGTGGAGAGCTGTTCCTGGGTGCCAATGGTTGATATACCATACTACCTTGTGAAAGTGTCACAGGAAGTAGGGGAAGGCTCCATCTCATGGGACCTTTGGAAGCAAGTGTTAGGACAAAGTCGTTGCCAAGGCAGTGACCTCATTCAGTTCCAAAGAAAGTGACATACCTCATTTCCTTGGTGATGGAACTGTCTGAACTTGGTATCCAAAAAGCCAGGCACCAAGAGGCAGTCCCAGTCCCAGTCCCAGTGGGCTCACTTGTTTGGATTTACCAAGGACAGAGTCAGTTTTCTTGGTACCTAATGATGTGAGGATGGCCAAATGCCAGGAAAGCTCTGAAGATGGACCTTTCCTGAGAAAGCAGATAGTGGTTCACCACTGGCTCCTGACAACTGCACAGAGTTGGCCAAGGAAACCAGATCTGAGAGAAGACAGACCATTTCAGGGGAACATAGTATGGCCCACCAGTCAGAGGACACTCTGGATAGTCACAGACCTACTTGGGTGAAGGAGGTGCCTTTGAGGGAGTGTGTGTGGGTTTATTGTTTTGTCTCATGTTCTGAGAATAGATGGGAAAGGCGGTTTGGTTTGGAGTGGACAGTTTCTAGTAAGTTGTTTCACAAGGTGAGTCTTTCTATGTCTGTGTATCCCACTGTGTCCATTGTTGTAGACATTGGAAAAGAGAATGCATTAATGGATGTGTCCTGTCAAGTGTAAATCTTCCCATATTTCAACCTGCCCAATATATGAATGGAGTGCAGCTTGTCTTGTCAATGTGCAACACCTGCTATCTTTCTAAGTTGCTGTTTTCTTCCTGAATTCTGGCCACTCTCTAGAATAGGCTCATGGATTTGTGTTCAAAATATGTACCACCTCCAACTCTGTGACATGGCCATGTACTGGATAGCTGAAGAGAATTGCGAGCATCTCAGAAAACTCAGATATCAGTGTGACCAGGAAAGTCTCAGTGCAGAAACCCTGCTTTGGGCCTTTTGCTTACTTATTGTTGTTTTTCACTGAATGTCAGGAAGTTCTTTGCCTCAATCCACCCCTTTGTGAAGCCTGAAGTAAACAGTTTTCAAATGGAAATGAATGGCATCACCTGTGGCTCTTTGCTTATTTGCTTTGGGAAGGGATGTGTCTGAATTAGTCTCTTGGCCATGTGTGTGGCTTTGAGTTAGATTCTCAGCACCTGATGCATCTAAAGAATGATCCCATGTGTGCATCCAAAACCATAATGGCAAAAAAATCATTCATTATGGATGAAGTCTCTTGCCTTCCTCTGTTAGGTTCCTGAACTCCATCAAGTGAGAATAGGGATTCTTTGGGTCAAATGAGTTCTTCAATTCCCTGCAGAGGTGCTTGGGTTTTCGAGTAACTCCAAATCACATAAGAAATTGATACCTGAAATCAGTAGGCCTCAAATTGGAGAAACACAGAAGTATTAACGGCAGGCTTATTTGATCACTCCTGGTTCACAGAAACGGTGTCCAGGCCACCCTGACTTTAGGCAAATGAGGAAAAAGCGAGCTGATTTTGGACACTGTCTTGGATTTTCTCATGACTCCAATTCACATAAAGAATCTAGACCCCAAAGTCAGAGAGCCTCAAATTGGATAAGCGGAGCAGTATTAAGCGCAGGCCTATTTGATCACTCCAGGTTCACAGGAAGGGTGCCCAGGCCACGCTGAAGTTAGGCAAAAGAGGTGCAAGAAGCTTATTTTGGACATTTTCTTGGGCTGCACAACTCATGGAAAACTCCAGGAAGAGGTTATGATTAGTGTCTATATGGAAGAAGAATAGGGCCATGAGGGAGTATTCTGGTTTTAATTGTTTTCATTTGAGTAGCGGTTGGAAGAGTTGTCTGGGTCCATCTGGACTTGAACTCTGGTGTGATTCTCCTTATAGACTGAGTTCTGGAACTGACCTGAGAGAAGTATTGCCATGAATTGTGTTGGGATTTTAGGAGGCCAGGCATGAAGTTGCCATTGGAACCTGAGATCTAGGCACAGGTTGGCTTTCCACAGAACACTGCGAATCTCAGCCAGGATATTACATGATTTTATTCTGAAAGACTTGGCATGCATTATAGAGATTCAAAATCCACATGGACCTCGCTTTATATACCTCAATTGGCCTCGCTTCATGTGACTTTTTGGCCACTCATTGGGTAGCCTTGCATGTGAGAGTACTCCAGAGCTTTGCCTGAAATTAGTTTCCTAACCCTTTAAGGGTTCCTGAATGAATTGAAACCCACAGTGCCTCCAACTTCATCCATGAAAAATTGCTAGATAATTACCATGAAATTTTTAAAATTCCCATGACCAGATGTCACTGGAGAACCTTTGATGTCCTGTTGATGATCATGAATATACCAGACAGGGCCTTGATTGACTGGGTTTCATGAAAATGGTGTAGAACAGAGATGCTAGTAAGTAGGAGCCTGGTGAGTAGTGGGCCTAGAGAAGTGTTATGCAAGTGAGTGATAAAACATCTGTGGTGGGGCCATGTGGATCTTCCATTGGCTTCCAAATGGCTTGAGACTGACATGGTGCAGCCATCAGACCCATATACGTAAAGGCATATTTTTATATGGAGAGGTTTTAGGGCAATGTTCAGAATCATGTTGCTATTGTCAAGGGGGCAAGCTACGTGGGATAGAACCCTGGTTGGTGCATTCTCCTGGAGACCATGCCCACCACAGCTGACAGAACTCCCTTCAGCACTGTCTCCCATTTGAACTCATTGTATTTCATGAAGCAAATACCAAACTCCCAGTGCAGCAGCAAAAAACACGACGATAATTGGAGGATGACCAAGTTGTGGTCACAGTCCACACGGGGAGACACTTAGCCCTCAGTGGCCACAGTGTACCTACAAAGAGAGAATTCAGCACTGCTGCCTCATTTTTATTGGAAAATAAATAACCATGTCCTCCAGGTCACATAGAAGCAGATCGAGCTTTGATTGTCTCACTACAAATAAAGCTAAAGCTAATGAAAACAACATATATTTTAAGTGCCCAACCTCAAAGGCAGGTTCTCAAAAAGTCTTTAGGCCAGCAGAGCTCCATGTTTGTGGAGTGTTTACCCTGTCCCTTACTTTTGGAAACTCCTCTACCACCTCCAAAGATGTGAAATCTGGAGCATTTTCCATTCCTGATAGGTATTCACGGATTTTCTAACTCTTCTCCTCTAATTGTGTCTTACTTCGGGCGAAGGTAATGTCAAGGCATTGTTCTGGAGGAGAATGGGAAGAATTTTCTGTAGCATATATTCATACACATTGGATTCAGTTTTCTATTTTCCATTCAAAATACTGAATCCCTGACTCTAACCCATACCCGACCAGACTCTGACTACTAATTCTAATATGATGGAGAAAACTAACCCAAACTGAATAGAAATACAAGCAGTTCAGAGTAGGCCTGGTGTATTGTTGGACTTGCCTTTTGCATGATACAGAGTTGGAGTTATGAATCTAGTCGATTTGTTGTTGAAATAGCTGTCCATGTATTTTTAAGGTTAACAAATATGTGAATTCCTGTCTCCCTTTCTCTGTATTCTTATATGCACATATAGATTCCTACCTGGTACCACACGTACATTCTTGTGAGGTGGCTGACTTGGCAGATACAAATTGTTAGAAGAGATCACTCCTACTAAACTTGTTGGAATTGGATATTCAACCTATGGGTGAGCTTCCTAGTTGAACAGCATTATACATAAATCCATGTTCAGTAAAATTAATACTTTTAGATCTCTGGATGATGTATATTTTATAATGAATTTTGATTGACATATATATTGCTACTTTTTTGTCTGTGTGTGTGTTTTGTATATATATATATATATATATATATATATATATATATATATATATATATATATATACACTCTCCAGATTTTTCAAAATATGAAATATATGTGTCTTATATACACTCCCTAAATTCATTCATGTTTATGTATGTGGATTTATAATCAACTATTCACAAGATTATTCTGAGAAATATTCATCCACCTGAAATTTGCCTAATGATCTCAAATGTCAATCCTATTTGTGACTACATATTTGTTTCTTCCTAAGATTATATATGTAAACTCAACCCTGTTCAAAATATCTAATCCTATCACTCACTTTATACTTTGCCTGTTTTCGTAATGTCTCTATTGATATCTGCTTTCCTACATATTTTCCCCAGTTCATCATTGTGACTGACTCTTCACCTGTGCTGACATTTACATTCACTCTCTAATTCCTATACTCACCCTTCTTCCTAAAAGTACTGACTATCTTCCTAATGCTATAGACTATCCCTTTTTGACTGGATGTTCTCTTCTACATTCAATCATTCAAGTAAATGTGGGGCGAGCTTCAGAGGAGGAGACAACCAACAGACTATCTCATGCAACATCAAAGGGTTTTTTGGGTGTCCAGCATGCTGGGGCTCAGAGATCACTTGAATCGAGCAGATAGCCCTGAGAATAGCTTAAGTAGAGCTTATATACTTTCAATGGAGAGGGCAGGGAGGGAATTTTATTGATGGGTCAGGGCGAGTGGGTGGTTTGCGTGCAATTGGGTGAGGGAGTACATTCTGCAGTTGCGCAGTTGGGGACAGAACATTCTGGGAACAAGATTTGGAAGCATTTCTCAAATTTCAACAGTGTTTTGTTAAGCAAACAGAAAAACAAGAAGTGACAAGTACCTATTTTATTAACCTTTAATTCCCCACTTCTTCTTCTGGCTACTTTTAATCATAAAAATGATCATTGGAGGGTGTCACATTCTATGTCTGCTAGTGGGGTATTACCATAAGTTTAACTCGTCCAATTTGAGCCTGGAGAAAAGACATTACACGGTTGAGCAAACAGGGTTTTATAGTTAGCAATAATATGAGGATTATTATTGGACCTGCCAGGTTGATAAAAACGTAGTTAACCAGAAGGAGTGTGTGAACCAAGACTCAAGCCACCCTTTTTGGGCCTCTCTCTCTTGTTGATGCTCTTCAAGGTGTCTTTTAAATTTACTCATAGATTTTATTACAACTCCAGTATGGTCAGCATAAAAACAACATTCTTTTCTCAATGCATCACAAAGGCCCCCTTCTCTAATAAAGAGGAGGTCCAACCCTCAACTGTTCTGTAAAACAACTTCAGAGAGAGAGGTTAAAGATTCATGAAAAGCTCTGATGGGGGTTTCTAATATCTTAGTTTTGCTCTATTGCTGCTTCTAATTGGGTCATTTGTTGTGTCCCATTGACAATGGCAGTGGCTCCTGTGCCCACCCGTGCAGCAACTCCTATTCATAATAGGATGGCTAAAGTGAGCGATACATGTTCCCAGTGGAACCGGTTGTATGCCCCCCCCATTTGATCTTCAAACGAACCTGCATCATGATACAGCACTCTGGGAAACATCTGCACCATTTCAAAATTAATCCCATCTGTTGACCATTTCATGAAAACATAAACAATGTTTAAGTATATAGAATTATGCTGTTGTAGGGACAGACAAGGCAAGGCAACTAAGATAGCACTGAAGACAGGGAAACAGTCCTATTTTGTTGCAACCGGATTCAGAGGGCATTGCTTCTGTTGTAATCAATTAATCCCCTGAAACTCAAGTTTAGGTAGTTTCAGAATTTTGTACCCAGCATATAAGGATGGGGCTCAGAAGTTTACAGTCTGCAGAAGTTCAAAAAAGCAGTATTTGTTTCTGATTTTTCCTCTGTTCTGGGCAAGTTAAATTTTCAAGGACACATGGGAGGGGGAGAGCTTTTTATTCCCTTTCTTATTTTCCCCCTGCCAGCTGTTACAACGGAGCCCATTTGGTAATTTCTTTATCTTAGAAATGTAGCCATTTCTGCGAAGCCCCAGCTGAAGGCCACAGGCCTAGTTCACATATTTTGTGAAAAACAAGTTAGGGGTTGTCTAGCTTAGAAGTACTGAGTTTTTTAGCCAGTGGCCAAGTAGAACAGGGCAATACAAAAAGATAAAGTTTATCTACATTGAACTCTTTATAGAAACTCTATGCTGAAATTTCTAAATTCAGCCATGGTGAAGACTTCTGGAGAAGGACATTTAAGACTTTTCTGTGGGCCTGGTACATAGGGGGAATACGGGGAAGGTGGGGCTGAGAGAAGCTCTGAGGATCTGAGAATGAGGAAAAAGAGAGATGTAAAAGAATAATTGCAAAGGGGTTTGGGAATTTCCTAGCAACAAAACTTCAGCAGTAGAACAGGTAGAGCAGAGCAGAAAACGGGAGTGAGTATCCCAAAATCCTGTGAGGGACTTTAAATTTTAGTAGCCTGTTTTCAGTGATGACAAAGCAACTTTAATGGCCATTTATATTACTTCTTGGATAAGGGTCTGAGAGCTCTCCTCAGCTCGTTTGAGCTTTGGGTTAGCTGGAAAGAGGACCTGGTGGGACCCGGTGAGGGCACTGACAGGAGAAGAGAGGAATGAGTCGGTGGAGGGGTACCTCAGTACCTGCTACCTCACTAGTGGGCAATTGTCTGAGAACTGGTGGAGGTTTGGGTTTCTGATCTAGTAATTGGAGGGGAGAAATCAGGTTGCTGAGGTGGGAGTGACAGCAGAGAGTCTGGAGCAGAAGGCTGAGGATAAAAATCTATTGGAGAAGCATAGTTCAGGATGTGAGTGAAGGACGGAAAAGGCTTCCACATAGGGGAATCTCCTTTCACCCTTTTGAGCACTTGCAGAAGTTAAAAAGGTCACGCAAAATTTGAGGATCTAGAGACCCCTCTGGGGGCCATCCTTTTTCTGTTTTCTACTTGGTAATATGGCCAATGCTGTGTACTGAATTTGATCAAGTATTGGGGTTCCATCAGGCAGCCCCTGTATGATCACATCTCCATGAAATACAGAAGAAATCGGCTTTTCCCCCACACAGCGGTTACTGTTTGTGGCTTTGATAGTTTGCCGGGCAAACATAGTAATCTAGGCTAGCCAACCGCATCTGGCTCGCGTGTCCCTACATCCATAATGTTTGTTTCCATTATGTATGGTACAGAAGGGATTTAATGGTATTTTAGTGGGATTTTCTTCATCAGGGATATCCCAATAAAAAATACCTATGGCCAGCTGACAAATGTCTGGGTGGAGAGATGGCCACCAGGTCCCTAAGGGGGCTGTATGCGAGATAGATTATACTCTTTTCCAGTAGGATTTGTGATCAGCCATCGCTGCTTTACAGGCTGATGAGGGTTAGGACTACTTGTGGCCAAGGGGAGAGTATATAATCTTATCCACATGGCGAATACACAATTTGAAACTGTTACCAGTCTTTTCCAGTTTCCAGAAAGATTCTGGACAAGGAGCAGGCTTGAGATGAGAGGCATGGATCCAGGAAGTGATTCTGTATACCTTTACCACTGTAGGTGTTATAAGTAGCACCTGGTATGGTCCTTTTCAGCAGGGTTCCAGGGATGACACCTGATGTCATCTTACATACATGAAGTCTCTTATTTGATATGGATGTGGAATCCCCTGGTACACAGTTTGGTAGGCAGTGGCCAGCTATTTTCACAGGTATCACTGAGTTCTTTCAAGAGCTTTAAGTCTGTCAACCAAGAGGGTGTGAAATGGATCCTTAGGTCTTACAGTTGGGCTTAGGACCCTTACTGGACGAGGGCCACCATAGAGAATTTCTCAGGGGGTAAGGCTACTCAATGAAACAGAAGGATTTTTTCTTGCATGAAACATTGCATAAGTCAGGAGCATAGTCCAATCTTTTATGCTGGTCTCTAAGCTTAATTTCGTTAAGGTCTCTTTTATTGTTCTATTCATTCTTTCTACTTGTCCTGAACTCTGGGGTCTATAAGCACAATATAACTTCCAATTAATCCCCAGGTTCCTGGCTAACCCCTGACTTACCTGGGCCATGAACATCGGTCCATTATCAGATCCTATTACCGGCTTAGCTTCCTCCAATGGTAGAGAGGCTTAGTCAGAAGCAGGGGAATCACTTAGAGTGTGTTGTGTTTTAGGGGACGAGGGCAGTGGATAAGGAGGGGAAGAATAGTCCAGTAGAGTCAAATCTTGTGACTCAGGGAGAACAGAGGGTGGAGGAGGTGGAAGAGGTGAGGGTTTGAGAGATCATGGGGGAAGGAGTATGAGCAGAGGCATGGGCAAGGAAAGGCTTCACCCATGGAGGAGGAGATTTGCAGAGGTCGGCAAAGTTAAGATATATGGCTGTTGATCAGGATGGCTATGTGGCCCTGGCTGAAAGACAATATCTCTGACTTTTTAAATTAGTGGGAAGTAGAAAGATATTTCTAGGGGCCATACGACTCCAAAATGGGCCATTCTGAGGCACAGAGAGTCTGCCAGGTCTAGCGTTTTACTAAAAAAAGAAAGATACTGAGCCGTTAAGCGGACTTTGGTTCAGTGATCAAGGGTCATGGACAGAGGCATTGAAGTGCTCTGTCCCATAATGAAAGGTACACAAACAGTAAAAGCAAAGTCACATGACACAGATAAGACAAGACCATGAAGACAGGCAATGGACGTCCAACACTGAGACCAGGAATGCGTAGCCGGCAAAACCCGATACGATGGCAATACCTAATCTAAAACAAAATATCACTGAGTCGATGAAGCAATTGTTCCTTGATTCTCCGAGTCCTCTGCGGGGTCCCCCAGGGAGGTGCCCTATGTCTCTGTGACACGTCTCTCAGCCACCGTCGGAGAGACCCCAGGCTCTTCATCGCCAGCAATTTTGCCAAGCCCTAACATGACACCTGAAACCAGAAAGAGGCGCCTTACTTGCTCCGAGAGGAGCCCGTTGGGGGTCTCTCATCCGCCACTGCCAGAACTCGGTGGAACCTCACTATGTAAAGGTCAGGCGAGTGTCGGAGGAAGAGACTACCAAGAGCCTGTCTCATGCAACAGCAAAGGGTTTTTTTTGGGTCCAGCTTGCTGGGGCTCACAGCTAACTTAAATAGATCAGAGAGCTCTGAGAAAAGCTTATGCAGAGCTTACATACATTTCTTGGAGAGGGAAGGGAGGGAAGTTTACTGATGTGTAAGGGTGAGTGGGCGGTTCGCGTGACACCGAGTGAGGCAGTACATTCTGCAGTTTGGCAGTTGGGAACAGTACATTCTAGAACAAGATTAGCAAACATTTCTCAAGATTTCAACAGTGTTTTGTTAAGCATACAGAAAAACAGGAAATTACAAGTACCTATTTTATTAACCTTTCACTACTGACTATCCCTTTTTGACTGGATGTTCCTTCTACATTAATTCATGCAAGGTACAAGGACCTATGCCATTGTATATCGATTTATCTGAGACATCTCTGCAGAACGTAATTCAATGCTGCGTATCCCAATCAAGGGCCCAATGCCCTTCTGGCCTTCAAATCATACTTAGATTTCTTTTTTCATACATATATTACACCTATATATTCTTATACACATAGCAAGTTCCCAATACCATTATTCATCCAGCACAATGATTTCTAACCCAAATCAAACATGTTTTTAACCATAATCATACACTGTTCCCTCAATCTAACTTTATAGAAGAGCAGGGAAAGAGTTGATTTTACAATAAAGAAATGTAGGGAAACTTCCACCTGCTGAGAACCTCAAAGGCCCATGCAGAAATGATCCCTGGAGAAGATGTAGGCAGCTATGAAGGACCTGAGAGAGCAAAAGTCATCTTCCATGGCAAACAACCCGGTCAGGATAAAAGGTTGTGTCTGAATCAGATTCTCTTCTTAATGTAGAGAACATGGACCAAAACAGGCCTGTGTGGAGATCTATTCCTGGGTGCCTATGGTTGATATACCATTCTAACTTGTGAAAGTGTCACAGGAAGTAGGGGCAGCCTCAATCTCATGGGACCCTTGGAAGCAACAGTTAAGACAAAGTGGTTGCCAAGACAGGGACCTCATTCAGTTCAGGAAGGAAATGACCTCACCTCAGTTCCTTGGTGATGGAACTTTCTGAACTTTGGATCCAGGAAGCAAGGCACACAGAGCCAGTCCCAGTCCCCATCCCTGTGGTCTCACTTATTTGAATTTACCAAGGACAGTCAGTCTTTCTTGGTACCTTCAGACGTGAGAAGAACAAATGCCAGGAAAGCTCGGAAGCGTTGCTTTTCTTGAGAAAGCAGTTAGTGGCTCACCGTTGGCTCCTGAGAAGTTCACAGAGTTTGCCAAGGAGACCAGATCTGAGACAGGACAGGCTATTTTGGGGGAACATATTATGGCCTACAAGTCAGAGGACACTCCGGATATTCAAAGACCTACTTGGTGGAAGAAGGTGCCTTTGTGGGTGTGGTTGTGGGTTTGTGGTTTTGTCTCATTTTCTGAGAATAGGTAGGAAAGTCAGTTTGTTTCGTTGGAAGTGGACTGTTTCTAGTAAGTCGTTTAACATGGCGAGTGTTTCTCTGTCTGTGTATCTCACTGTGTCCGTGGTTGTAGACATTAGAAAAGAGAATTCATGAATGGATGTGTCTTGTCTAGTAGAAAGCTTCTCAGCATTCATATTGCCCCATTTATGAATGGACTGTAGCTTGCCTTATTGATGTGCAACACCTGCTATCTTCCTAAGTTCCTGTTTTCTTACTGAATTCCGGCCAATCTCAAGAATAGGCCTATGGTTTTGTGTCCAAGATATTTACCACCTCAAAGCTCTGTGACATAACAATGTACTGGATAGCTGTAGGGAATGGGGAGCATCTCAGAAAACTCAGATATCAGTGTGACCAGGAAAGTCTCAGTGGAGAAACCCTGCTTTGGCCTTTTGCTTACCAATTGTTCTGTTGCCCTGAATGTCAGGAAGGTCTTTGCCTCTGGCCACCCCTTTTTGAAGCCTGAAGAAAACAGTTTTCAAATGGAAATGATTGGGCATACCTGTGGCTCTTTTCTTAAGTGCTTTGAAAAGGGATGTGTCTGAATCAGCCCCCTGGCCCTGTGTGTGGCTGTGACTTAAATTCTCAGCACCTGATGGATCTAAAGAAAGTTCCCATGTTTGCATCCAAATGAAAAATGGCCAAAAGAGCAGTCATTGGGATGAAGTCTCTTGACTTCCTCTGTAAGGTTCCTGAACTCCATCAAGTGAAAATAGGGATCCTTTGGGTCAAATGAGTTCTTCAAAACCTGCAGAGGCTAGCCCATAGGTGTTTGGTTTTATCATGACTAAAATTCACATAAAGAATCTAAACCCCACAGTCAGTAGGCCTCAAATTGGAGAATTGGAGCGGTATTAATGGCAGGCCTATTTGATCACTCCTGGTTCACAGGATGGGTGTCCAGGACACCTTGACTTTAGGCAAATGAGGGTCAAAGGAGCTTATTTTGGACACTGTCTTGGTCTGCGCCCCTCATTTAAACATCCAGCCAAATTATGATGAGTGTCAATATGGAAGAAGATGAGGGCCATATGGGAGTGTTCTTGTTTTAATTGTGGTAATTTGTGTGGTAGTTGGAAGAGATGACTGGGATCACCTGGGCTTGAACTCTGGTGTGATTCCCCTTAAAGAATGAGTTCTGGATCTGACCTCAGAGAAGTATTGCCGTGAATTCTCTTGGGATTTTACTAGGCCACACGTGAGAATCGCCTTTGGAAACTGAGATCTAGGCCCAGGATGGCTTTCCACGGAGCTCGGGGATTCTGAGCCAGGATATCACATGATTTACTTCTTGAAGACATGGCAGCCCTAGTTGAGAGTCCAAACACATATGGACCTCACATTGTAGACCACGATGTGTCTGGATTCATGTGACATTTTTGCCAGTCTTTTGGAAGGCTTTTCTGTGAGTGTTCTCCAGAGCTTTCATTGAAATGAGCTTCCTCACCATTTAATGGTTCCTGAATTAATTGAAACCCACAGTGCCTCTAACTTAATTTTTGAAATATAACTAGATTAATACCATGAAATTTCTGAAATTCCCATGACCAGGTGGCCCTGGATAAACTTTGGATTTCCTGTTGCTGATCATGAGTGTACCAAAGAGTGCCTTGATTGACTGGGTTTCGTGAAAATGGTGTAGAACAGAGATGCCAGTAATTTGGAGCCTGCTGAGTAGTGGGCGTAGAGAAGTGGACTGTAGGTGTGTAAATAAATATTTTTGGTAGGACCACCTGGATCTTCCATTGGCTTTGAAAGACTTGCGACTGACATGGTGCAGGCAGCAGACCTTTATATGTAAAGGCATCTTGTCATATGGAGAGGTTTCAGGGCAATGTTCAGAATCAGGTTGCTATAGTCAAGGGGAAAGCTATGTAGGATAGAAGCCTGGTTCGTACATTTTCTTCGCGACCCTGACCAACCACACATGACAGAACTCCTCCAGCATTTTTATCCCAGTTGAACTCCTTGTATTTCGTGAAGCAAGTACCAAACTCCCAGTGCAGCAGTAAGAAACACCCTGGAAAGTGGAGGATCACCAAATGGCTTCACAGTCCACATGGGAGACACTTCAGCCCAGTGGCCTCAGTTTACCTACAAAGAGAGAATTCAGCACCGCTGCCTCATGATCATTGGAAAATAAGAAACCATGTTCTCCAGGTAACATAGATGCAGACCCAGATTTCATGGTGTCACTACAAACGAAGCTAAATCTCCTGACAATTACATATATTTCTTGTTCCCAACCTCAGAGGAAGTTTCTCAAGAAGTCTTTAGGCCAGCACAGCTCCATGTTTCTGGATTGTTTACCCTCTTCCTTACTTTTGGAAACTGTTCTACCACCTCCAGTGTTGTGAACTCCTGAGCATTTTCCATTCCACATAAATTCACAGATTTTCTAACTCCTCTCCTCTAATTGTGTCTTACTTTTAGCGATGGTTATGTCAAGGCATTGTTCTGGATGAGAGAGGGAAGATTTATGTGTATCACATTTTTGCATACACATTAGATTAATTTTCCTTTTTTCCATTTGAAATACTGAATCCCTGACACTAACCCATACCCTACTAGACTCTGACTACTAATCCTAATATCATGGAGAGAAAGAAACCTAACCGAATAGAAATACATGCCTTTCATAGGAAGCATGGTGTATACTTCTATTTGCCTTCTGCATTATCAAGAGTATGTGTTTTAAATCTAGTCAACTTTTCATTGTAATATTTCTCCATGATTTTTTAAAATTATCACATATATAAATTCCTGTCTCCCTTTCTCTGTATCCTATTCAGCACATGTATTTTTTTATGCATATATATAATATCCTACCTGGTATCACACGGACATTCTTTTGAGCTCCCTGACTTTGGAATATAAAATTGTGAGAACAGATGACTCTCCCTAAATAATGATGGAACTGAAAATTCAACCTATGGGTGAGCTTCCTAGTGAAAAACACTATACATAAATCCATGTTCAGTAAAATGAATATTTTTGGATATGTGGATGAATTATATTTCATGATGAATTTCGATTGGCATATATATTGCTAAATATTAATGTGTGTATGTGTGTGTGTATGTGTGCATGTGTCTGTGTGTGTGTGTGTGTGTGTGTGTGTTTGTGTATTTTTTTTAAATCTGGAAAAAATATATATGTGTGTATATATATATATATATATATATATATATTTTTTTTTTTTTCTCCAGATTTTAAAAAAATATGAAAAATATGTGTCTTATTATACACTCCCTAAATTCATTTATATTCATGTATGTGGGTTCAAAATCCAATCTTTACAAGATTATTTTCAGCAATATTTATATTCCTGTAATACATATTTGTTTCCTACTACTGAAAACTAAGTTCAGTAGGTGGTGCATACAAATCCTAATATTTCTACAGTACCTGACCCAGTTTAACATCAATGCAAGTAGATTGCTATGGGACATGATGTGTATTTTGAAGTTCATTTTTATTCAACACTGGTATATTACTATTTTATCTGTTTATGGACATCATAGGATATATTTTTTCATCCACAACTTCACAAAATTATAGGCATTTGGTTCACATTCATTTACTTACTACTTAAGAACACATGTATTCCTCCATGTTTCTTTACTGGTCTTTTCACTAGACTTCTTTCTAAACACATTATTTTTGATTCCATAATCATTTTTGAAGCAATACTCACCCTTCACGATAAACCGTAACCCTAATATTACCATTACATATATAACTGGTTGGAATGATTGTATATATATATCAATATAAGATTTCCAATATATTTTCAGATGCAAACTCAATCCATTATTTAAAGTTGGAACCAGTTATATACTTTATTCACAATCTGGTCTATTCATGCAACATCTCAATAATGATCAACACAAGGTACACCTATTTGTATCACCAGTACTAATTTATAAGTTTCCAGAATATTACTCCCCATAATGGTGGAAGAAATACTCATGTCACCTTATCTACATATAAATTTTATCACGGTAGTATTCTGGACACAAAATGCAAAGGTCACACATATGATTGTACCAAAGCCTAAATGAAAACTGACCATGGATTACTAAAAACATCCATGTCCAGGGTGCCTAATGCTCTCAAATGTCAATCCTATTGATTACTACATATTTGTTTTTTCCTAAGATTATATATTCAACCTCAAGCCTGTTGAAAATGTCTAATCCTATCACTCACTTTATACTTTGCCTGATTTCCTAATCTTTCTATTGATATCTGCTTTCCTACATATTTTATCCTGTTCATCATTGTGACTTTCTCTTCAGATGTGCTGACATTTACATTCACTCTCTAACTGAAACCCTATTGCTAAAGAACTTTTGGTCCAACTCCTAGTCTCACTCTTCTTCCTAAACCTACTGACTATCTTCCTAATCCTACAGACTATCCCTTTTTGACTGGATGTTCTCTTCTACATTCAATCATCCGAGGTACACGGTCCTATGCCATTGTATATCGATTTATCTGAGACCTCGGTGCAGAACATAATTCAAGCTCAGTATACCAATCAAGGTTCTGTTGCCCTGAATGTCAGGAAGGTCTTTGCCTCAGGCCACCCCTTTGTGAAGCCTGAAGAAAAAAATTTCAACTGGAAATAAATGGGCATCACCTGTGGCTCTTTGCTTAATTGCTTTGGAAAGGAATTTGTCTGAATCTGCCTCTTGGCCCTGTGTGAGGCTGTGGCTTCGATTCTCAGCACCTGATGGATCTAAAGAAAGATCCCATGTGTGCATTCAAAACCAAAATGGCAAAAAGAGCAGTCATTGTGGATGAAGATTCTTGCCTTTCTCTGTTAGGTTCCTGACCCCCTTCAAGTGAGAATAGGGATCCTCTTTGTCAAATAAATTCTTGAATGCTCTGCAGATGTGCTTGGGTTTTCTCATGACTCCAAATCACATAAAAAATCTATACCTGACATTCAGTAAGCCTCAAATTATAGAAACAAAGCGGAATTAATGGCAGGCCTTTTTGATCACTCCTGGTTCACAGGAAGGGTGTCCAGGCCACCCTGACTTTAGGGAAATTAGAGGCAAGGGAGCTTATTCTGAAAACTGTCTTTAGTTGCAACCCTCATGGAAACTTCCATCCAGAACATTTGATGAGGGTCTTTATGGACGAAGATGAGGGCCATGTGGTAGTTTTTTTGTTTTAATTGTGGTCATTTGTGTGGGGGTTGGAAGAGATGACTTGGTCCACCTGGGCTTGAACTCTGGTGTGATTCCCCTTAGAGCCTGAGTTCTGGAACGTACCTCATAGAAGTATTGATATGAATTGTGTTGGTTTTTAGGAGGCCACGCATGATTGTCACCCTTTCAAACTGAGATCTAGGCCCAAGGTGGCTTTCCACAGAGCAATGGGAATCTCAGGCAGAAAATCACATGATTTTATTCTGAAAGACTTCGCAGCCATTGTTGGCCCTCGGAAGCAAGAAGGAGTGGCCATACTCATATCGAATAAAATCAACTTAAAACCTAAGTTAATCAAAAGTGATAAAGAAGGACACTATATACTGTTAAGAGGCAACATTCACCAATAAGACATAACAATTATCAATTTGTATGCACCAAACAATGGTGGTGACAAGTCATAAAACAAACTCTCCTCAAGTTCAAGAGTCATATAGGCTATAACACAATAATTACGGGTGACTTCAGCACACAACCCTCGCCATTGGACAGATCCTCTAGAGAAAATCTAAATTAAGAAACTATAGAACTCAATAGCACAATCAATAACCTAGACTTAACCAACATATATAGAATATATCAAACATCATAAAGTGGATACATGTTCTTCTCAGCAGCACATTGGTCCTACTCAAATATAGACCATATATTATGCCATATGGAAACTCTTAGTAAATATAAAAGTATGGAGATAATACCATGCACCATATCTGATCATAATGGAATGAAACTTGAAATTAATGATTGAAGAAGGAAGGAAAAATTCTACATCACATGGAAAATGAACAATATGTTACTGAATAATCAATGGGTTACAGAAGACATAAAGGAGGAGATAAAAAATCTCTTAGAGACAAATGACAATACAGACACAACATACCGGATTCTGTGGGAAACAATGAAAGCAGTTTTAAGAGGGAAATTCATTTCTTGGAATTCTTTCCTCAAAAAAAGAAAAAAACAACAAATAAATGATCTCACACTACATCTCAAAAACCTAGAAAAAAAAGAGCAAAACAACAAATGTAGTAGAAGACAAGAAATAATTAAAATTAGAGGAGAAATCAACAAAATTGAAACAAAAAAAATTGAACAAATAAAAGTTGGTTCTTTGAAAATAAATTAAATCGACAGGCCCTTAGCCATGCTAATTAAGAGAAGTAGAGAGAGAACTCAAATTACTAACATATGGGATAAAAAAGGCAATATCACAACAGACACTACAGAAATACAGAAGATAATTCAAAAGTATTTTGAAACCCTATATTCCAATAAAACAGAAGATAATGAAGATATTGATAAATTTCTTATGTCATATAATCTGCCAAGTTTGAGTCCGGAAGACTCACACAATTTAAATAGACCAATAACAAAGGAAGAAATAGAAGAAACCTTCAAAAGACTACCTACCAAAAAAACCCTGGACCAGATGGTTATACAGCAGAGTTCTACAAAACGTTCAAAGATGAATTAATACCAATACTTTTGAAGCTATTTCAAAAAATAGAAAAAGAAGGAGTTCTTCCAAATTCAAACGTGACACAAACATGTACACACAGTTAACATTTAACACGAGTTCAGAAGTAAAGATTAGAACCTAGTAACTGGCAAAACCTGATGGGTTAGACCACAAAGACAGACAGTGAATTTAACCTGAGAGAAAAAAGTAGTCAGCAAGATATGATGGGTTGCCAGCAGAGTCACCTAATGTGGGCTCATTTGTCCCTCCTCACCTAATGAGAGCACATCCGTCACTCCCCGAGTCCTCCAAGGCATCCCTTGCAAGGACATGGCCTGTGGCTTTAGGACACGTTTGTCCACCACTGACAGGGGGAACTTACGTTCTCTGCTGGCAGCCACTCTGCCAACCCAAACCAAAAACGGAAAAACGGAACCTGACCAAAAAGCTCTGAGCGATCGCAAGGAAAAATGGAAAGAAGCGCCTTACTTACCCCCAGAGGGGTCTGTTGGGGTGTCCTTGTCCTATGCTGCGTGATTCCCGGCCAACGCACCAAATGTAAGGATCCGGTGAACGTCGGAGGAAGAGACCACCAAGAGACCGCGGCTCATGCAACAAAAAAAGGCGTTCATTGAGGATCCAATCCAGCATGCTGGGGCTACGTGCTCACTCAAGAAGGGAGAGCAGCCCAGAGCCCCGAGCAGGGGTTGAGCAGTGCTTAAGTACACTTTTTGGGGAGGGCGGGACTTTACATATATCACAGTCTCCTTTAAGAAATCAACATACACCACAGAAAAATCAAACAACAATTCCTAAACATGATTAGTTCATTCATTGGCAGGAACAGGTCAGGCGGGAGTGATAGGTGAGTTCTAAAGCGAGGTACACATTCAAACAGATTGGTTTAGGCCTTGCGATGCCTATGTGCCAGGCCACACAGGGTCCTAGGTTATTAAACAACCAGGCAGTCAGGGGGAATATTTACTGGGCAGTCCGGAATTGTACTACAAGCTACAGGAGTTTCAGGTTTTGCATGTAGCATAGGAACTTAACAATACCTGGTCCTTTACATTTTAACTCAGGCCTTGCAGCTTAGAAACTTTACAAAACCCGGTCTTTTACACTTCAACTTTTACACTTTAATTTCAATTTATTTTACCCTTTCAGATCACTCCTGGTGCACAAGAAGGGTGTCCAAGCCACCCTGAATTTAGGCAAATGAGTGGCAAGGGAGCTTATTTGGGACACTGTCTTGGGCTGTGCCCCTCATGGAAACCTCCAGCCAGATGTTATGATGAGTGCCTTTATAGAAGAAGAGGAGGGCCATGTGAGAGTGTTTTGGTATTAATTGTGGTCATTTGTGTGACGGTTGGAAGAGATGACTGGGTCAACCTGGGCTTGAATTCTTGTGTGATTCCCCTTAGAGACTGACTTCTGGAACTGAACTCAAAGAAGTATTGCCATGAATTGTGGTGATATTTTAAGAGGTCAAGCATAAGAGTCGCCCTTGGAAACTAAGATCAAGGCCAAGGGTGGCTTTCCACAGAGCACTGGGAATTTCAGCAAAGATATCCCATGATTTTTTTCTTAAAGACTTGGTAGCCATAGTTGAGAGTCAAAACACACATGGACCTCACATTGTAGACCTCAATGGGCCTGGCTATATCTAACCTTTTGGCCACTCTTTGGGAAGCCTTGCCTATGAGAGTTCTCCAGAGTTTCATTGAAATGAGCTTCCTCAACATTTAATGGTTCTTGAAACCCACAGTGCATACAAACACAATAGAAATACAAGCAGTTCAGAAGAGGCATGGTGTATAGTTGGACTTGCCTTTTGCATTATGTGGGTAGGTGTTATAAATCTAGTTAATTTTTAATTGAAATAGTTCTCCTTGTGTTTTTAAAGTTAATAAATATGTGAATTCCTGTATCCTTTTCTCTGTAGCCTATTCATCACATGTATTTTTATATAAACATATTGAATCCTACCTGGTATCACATATACATTCTTGTGAGGTGGCTGACATGGCAGATACAAATTATGACAAGAGATCACTCCTCCTAAACGCTATTGGATCATAAAATTCAGCCTAAGGGTAACCTTTCTAGTTGAACAACATTATTCATAAATCCATGTTCAGTAAAATTAATATTTTTGGATCTGTGGACGATATATATTTCATCATGAATTTCAATTGGCATATATATTGCCACTTTATAATGTCTGTGTGTATTTTGCTCTTTGCTTAATTGCTTTGGAAAGAGATGTGTCTGAATCAGCCTCTTGGCCCTGTGTGAGGCTGTGGCTTAGATTCTCAGCACCTGATGGATCTAAAGAAAGATCCCATGGGTGCATCCAAAACCAAAATGGCCAAAAGAGCAGTTATTGTGGATGAAGACTCTCACCTTCCTCTCTAATGGCCCTGACATCCATCAAGTGAAAATAGGCATCCTTTGGGTCAAATGAGTTCTTTAAAGCCCTGCAGAGTTTAGCCCATAGGTGCTTGGGTTTTCACATGAATCCAATTTACATAAAGAATCTAAACCCCACAGTCATTTGGCCTCAAATTGAAGAAGATAAGGGGCATGTGGGAGCATTTTGTTTTGAATTGTGGTAATTTGTTTGTCGCTTGGACCACATGACTGGGTCCACCTGGGCTTGAACTCTGGTATGATTCTCCTTAGAGACTGAATTCTGGAAGTGACATAAGAGAAGTATTGTCATGAATTGTGTTTGGATTTTACTAGGCCATGCAACCTAGATCTCAGGTATTAATTGTGGTGCAGGGAGATCTAGGTGCAGGGTGGCTTTGCCCAGAGCACTGGGAATCTCAGCCTGGATATCACATGATTTTATTCTGAAATTCTTTAAAGCCACAGTTGAGAGTCAAAACACACATGGAACTCACATTGTAGACCTCAATGGGCCTGACTTCATGTGACCTTTTGGCCACTCTTTGGGAAGACTTGCCTGTGAGTGTTCTCAAGATCTTTCATTGAAATGAGCTTCTTCAACATTTAATGGTTCCTGAATGAATTGAAACCCACAGAGCCTCCAACTTTATCCTCAAAAATGGCTTGATAAATACCATGAAACTTTTGAAATTCCCATGACCAGGTGGCACTGGAAAACTTTTGGATGTCCTGTTGCTGATCATGAGTGTATCTCACAGTGCCTTGACTGACTGGGTTTCATGAAAATTGTGTAGAACAGTGATGCCAGTATGTTGGAACCTGTTCATTAGTGGGCCTAGAGCAGTGGTGTGAAGGTGTGTGATAAAACATGTGTGTTGGGGCATGTGGATCTGCCATTGGCTTCCAATTGCCTTGTGACTGACAGGGTACAGCCAGCAGACCCTTATATGTAAAGACATCTTGTTATATGGATAGGTTTCTGGGCAATGTTCAGAATCAGGTTGCTATGGACAAAGGGGCAACCTATGTGGGACAGAATCCTGGTTGGTGCATTCTCATGCAGACTGTGTCCCTCCACACGTGACAGAACTCCCTCCAGCACTGTGTCCCAGTTGAACTCCTTGTATTTCATGAAGCAAATACCAAACTCCCAGTGCACCAAGGAGTAACACCACGAAAATTGGAGCATGACCAAATGGCTTCACAGTCAACCCGGGGAGACACTTACACCCCAGTGGCCATAGTTTAACTAGAAAAAGAGTATTCAGCACTGCTGCCTCATTTTCATTGGAAAATTAGAAACAATGTCCTTCAGGTCACATATTTGCACACCCAGATTTGATGGTCACACAACAAAGGAAGCTAAAGCTCCTGACAACAACATGTATTTTAAGAGCCCAACCTCAGAGAGTTTCTCAAGAAGTCTTTACACAAGCAGAGCTCAATGTTTGTGGAGTGTTTACCCTGTCCCTTACTTTTGGAAACTCCTCTACCACCTACAAGTTTGTGAACTCCTGAGCATTTTTTATTCCAGATATGTATTTACAGATTTTCTAACTTTTCTCCTCTAATTGTATCTTACTTGGAACTAAGGTAATGTCAAGGCAATCTTCTGGATGAGAGTGTGAACATTTTTGTGTAGCACATATTTGCATACCAATTAGAGTCATTTTCCATATTTCCATTCGAAATACTGAATCCTTGACACTAACGCATACCCTAATAGACTCTGACTACTACTCCTAATATGATGGAGAAAAATAACACAAACAGAATAGGAATACAAGCAGTTCAGAGGAATCATAGTGTATAGTTGGACTTGTTTTTTGCATGATTAATTGTAGGTGTTATAAATCTAGTCAATTTTTAATTGAAATAGTTCTCCATGTGTTTTTAATGTTAACAAATATGTGAATACCTATCTCCCTTTCTCTGTAGCCTATTCAGCACATGTATTTTTAAATGCACATATAGAACACTACCTGGTATCACACCTACATTTTGTGAGGTGGCTAATTTGGCAAATACAATTTGTGAGAAGTGATCACTCCTGTTAAACTCTGTTGGAACTGAAAATTTAACCTAGGGGTGTGTTTCCTAGAAGAACAACATTATACATAAATACATGTTCTAAAATAAATAATTTTGCATCTGTGGAGGATATATATTTCATGATAAATTTGATTGATAATTTATTGTCTGTGTGTGTTTTTTTGTATATATATATATATATATATATATATATATATATATATATACACTCTCCAGATTTTTCAAAATATGAAATATATGTGTCTTATATACACTCCCTAAATTCATTCATGTTCATGTATATGGATTTATAATCAACTTTTCACAAGATCATTCTCAGAAATATTCATCCACCTGAAATACATATTGTTTCCAGTACTGAAAACTAACTTCAGTTAATGTTGCATACAAATACTAATACTTCTACAGTAACTGACCCAGTTTAACATCAATGCAAGTACATTCCTATGTGACATGATGTGTATTTTGAAATTCATTTTAATTCAACACTGGTACATTACTATTTCTTCAATTTATGCACATCATAGGATATATATTTCATCCACAAGTTAGCAAACTTATAGGCATTTGTTTCACTTTCAATCACTTCCTGCTTCAGAACACATGGATTCTTCCAGGTTTCTTGACTGGTCTTATAATGAGACTTCTTTCGAAATATATTATTTTTGATTTCTTTTATCACTTTTGAAGCAAAACTGACACTCACTTCATGATAAACCATAACTATAATATCACCATTAGATGTATAACTGGTTGGAATGAATGATTTTATAACAATATAGTATTTTTTATATATTCTCTTATATCAGTTTATTCCATTATTTAAAGTGGAACCAGTTATATTATTTATTCACTATATTGTCTATTCATGCATTATCTCTATATTCATAGACACAGGGTACACCTCTTAGTACCCCCAATACTAATTTATTAGTCTTCTAAATATTGCTCCCAGAAATGGTGGAAGAAATACTCATGTCACCTGATCTACATATGCATGTTATCATAGTAATATTCTGGACACAAAATGCAAAAGTCACATGTATGATTGTACCAAAGCCTAAATGGAAACTGAACATGGATTACTAAAAACATCCATATCCAGGTTGCCTAATGCTCTCAAATGTCAATCCTATTGGTGACCACATTTTTGTTTCTTCCTAAGATTATATATTAAACCTCAAAACTGTTGGAAATGTCTAGTTTTTTCACTCACTTTATACTTTGCCTGATTTCCTAATGTCTCTATTGATATCTACTTTCCTACATATTTTTTCCAGTTCAACATTGTGACTGACCCTTCACATGTGCTGACATTGACATTCACTCTCTAACCGAAACCCTATTGCTAATGAACTTTGGTCCAAATCCTATACTCTATCTTCTTCCGAAACATACTGACTATCTTCCTGATCCTATCGACTATCCCTTTTTGAGTGGATGTACTCTACTACATTCAATCATCTGAGGTACAAGGTCCTATGCCATTGTATATCGATTTTTCTGAACCATGTATGCAGAACATAATTCAAAGCTATGTGTCCCAATCTATTGCCAAATGCACTTCTGAGCTTCAAATCTTACCTAGATTTCTGTTTTCATACTTATATTTAACCACTATATTTCTATATATTGCAGGTTCCCAATAACCTTATTCATCCCGCAGAATGATTCCTAACCCAAATCGAAAGTGTTATTAACCCTAACCATACACTGTTGCCTCAATCTAACATTACAAAAGAGCAGGGACAGGGCTATTCTTTCAATTAGGGATGTAGGTAATCTTCCAACTGCTGAGAACCTCAAAGTTCGATGCAGAAATGATCCCTGGAGAAGATGTAGGCAGCTATGAAGGACCTGCATGAGCAAAAGCCATCTTCCATGGCAAACAACCTGGACAGGATGAAGGGATGTGTATGCATCAGACTCTCTCTTCTTAATGTAGAGAAGATGAACCTAACCAGGCCTGCGTGTAGAGCTGTTCCATGGTGTCTATTTTGATATACCATTCTAACTAGTCAAATTGTCACAGGAAGTAGGGGCACCCTCCAACTCATGGAACCATTGGAAGCAAGTGTTAGGACAAAGTTGTTGCCAAGGCAGTGACCTCATTCAGTTGCAAAGAAAGTGACATACCTCATTTCCTTGGTGATGGAACTCTCTGAAATTGGGATGCAAGAAGCCAGGCACCAAGAGCCAGTCCCAGTCCCAGTCCCAGTGGGCTCACTTGTTTGGATTTACCAAGTACAGAGTCAGACCTTCTTGGTACCTACTGATGTGAGGATGGCCAAATGCCAGTAGAGCTCTGAAGAGGGGCCTTTCTTGAGACAGCAGGTTGTGGCTAACAGCAGGCTCCTCGCAGAATAACAGAGTTGGCCAAGGAGACAAGATCTGAGACCAGACAGGCCATTTCGAGTGGAACATAGTATGGCCCACCAGTCAGAGGACACTCCAGATAGTTAAAGACCTATTTTTGGGAAAGAGGTGCCTTTTTGTTTGTGGGTGTGAGTTTGCGGTTTTGTTTCATGTTCTGAGAATAGGTAGGAAAGGTGGTTGGTTTGGTTTGGAGTCGACTGTTTCTAGTAAGTCTATAGACAAGGCGAGTGTTTCTATGTCTGTGTAGCCACTGTGTCCGTGGTTTTAGACATTAGAAACGAGAATGCATCAATGGAGGTGTCCTGTCTAGTAGAAAGCTTCACAGCATTCATCCTGCACAATTGATTAATGGACTGTTGCTTGCCTTATGGATGGGAAACACCTACTAACTTCCTAAGTTGCTGTTTTCTTCCTGAATTCTGGCCACTCTCCAGAATAGTATCATGGTTTATTGTCCAAGATATGTACCACCTCCAAACTCTGTGACATGGCCATGTCCTTGATAGCTGAAGGGAATGGGAACATCTCAGAAAACTCAGATATCAGTGTGACCAGTAAAGTCTCAGTGGAGAAACCCTGCTTGGCTCCATTTGCTTATCTAAGTTTCTGTTGCCTTGAATGTCAGGAAGGTCTTTGCCTCAGGCCACCCCTTTGTGAAGCATGAAGAAACAGTTTTCAAATGGAAATGAATGGGCATCACCTGTGGCTCTTTGCTTAATTGCTCTGGAAAGGGATGTGTCTTAGTCAGACACTAGGCCCTGTTTGAGGCTGTGGCTAAGATTCTCAGCTCCTGATAGATCTAAAGAAGATCCCATGTGTGCATCCAAAACCAAAATGGCAAAAAATCTGTCATTGTGGATGAAGTCTCTTGCCTTCTTCTGTTTGGTTCCTGACCTCCATCAAGTGAGAATAGGGATCCTTTGGATCAAATGAGTTCTTCAAAGTCCTGCAGAACTGCTTGGGTTGTCTCATGATGCCAAATCACATAAAGAATCTATACCTGACAGTAAGTAGGCCTCAAATTGGAGAAGCAGAGCAGTATTTATGGCAGGCCTAGAGCAGTTGTGTGCAGGTGTGTGACAATACATCTGTGGTGGGGTCATGTGGATCTTACAATGGCTTCCAAATGGCTTGTGACTGATATGGTGCAGCTAGCAGAACTTTGTATGTAAAGGCATCATGTTACATGGAGAGTTTTCAGGGCAATGTTCAGAATCAAGTTCCTATGGTAAAGGGGGCAAGCAATGGGGGATAGAAGCCTGGTTGGTGCATTCTCCTGCAGACCCTGACACACCATACGTTACAGGACTCCCTCCAGCATTGTGTCCCAGTTTAACTCCTTGTATGTCATGAACCAAATACAAAACACCCACTGCAGCAGCAAGAAACACCACGAAAAGTGGAGGATGACCAAATGATTTCAAAGTCCAGACGGGGAGACACTTATCCCCCATTGGCCACAGTTTAGTTACAAAGAGTGAATTCAACACTGCTGCCTCATGTTCATTGGACAATAAGAATTCATGTCCTCCAGGTCACAAAAATGCAGACCCAAGTTTGATGGTCTCACTACAAAGGAAGCTAAAGCTTCTGAAAACAACATATATTTCAAGTACCCAATCTCATTGTCAGTATCTCCAGAAGTGTTTAGGCCAGCAGAGATCCATGTTTGTGGAGTTTTACCCTGTCCCTAAGGTTTGGAAACGTCTCTTCCACCTCAAAGGTTGTGAACTACTGAGCATTTTCCATTCTACGTATGTATTCACAGATTTTCTAACTCTTCTCCTCTAATTGTTTCTTACATGGGGCGTGGTTATTTCAAGCCATTGTTCTGAATGAGAGTGGGAATTTTTTTGTGTGTAGCACGTATTTGCATACACATTGGATTCATTTTCCAATTTTCCATTCGAAATACTGAATCCCTGACACGAACCCATACCCTACTAGACTCTGACTACTAATTCTAATATGATGCAGAAAAGTAACACAAAAAGAATTGAAATACAAGCAGTTCAGAGGAGGCATGGTGTATAATTGATCTTGCCTTTTGCATGATAAATGTCAGGTGTTATAAATCCAGTCTATTTTTAATTGAAATAGATCTCCATGTGTCTTTAAAGTTAACAAATATGTGAATTCCTGTCTCCCTTTGTCTGTAGCCTATTCAGCACATGTATTTTTATATGCACATATCAAATAATACCTGGTGTCACACCTACATTCTTGTGAGGTGACTGACTTGGGAGATACAATTTGTGAGAAGACATCACTCCTCCTAAACGCTGTTGGAACTGATAATTCAAATAATGGGTGAGCTTCCTAGTAGAAAAACATTATACATAAATCCCTGTTAAGAAAATTGAATATTTTTGGATCTGTGATTGATGTATATTTCATGGTGAATTTAGATTTGCATATATGTTGCTACATTTTAATATCTGTATGTGTCTGTGTTTGTATACACACACACACACACACACTCTCTCTCTCTCTCTCCAGATTTTTCAAAATATGAAATATATGTATCTTATTTACACTCCCTAAATTCATTTATGTTCAAGTATGTGGATTTATAATCAACTTTTCACAAGATTTTTCTCAGAAATATTTATCCACCTGAAATACATATTTGTTTCCTAGTACTGAAAACTAACTTCAGTGAATGGTACATACAAATCCTGTTGATAGCCACAGCCAAGGGTCTCCAGTAAATACCATATGTACTACTGCACAACCTAAGGCAGGCATGGTCCCTAAGCCACATGCTCGTTGTTTAAACAGAGAGGGGGAGATGTTGAGAGCCACAGCCAAAGGGGCCCCAGGAAACCTCCAGCTGCCAGCAAACTTCCAGCTGCCGGCTGATGATTGGCTCCACAGCGGCCCCAGCAACATCTAGCTGATTGGCTCCTCTGCGGTGATGCTCATTGCAGATGCTCATTGAGCTGTTTCCCCGCCTTTTCAGACTGCCAGTGGATGATTGGCTGACAGAGGCCCCAGCAACATCTAGCTGATTGGCTCCTCTGTGGTGATGCTCAATGGGATGTTTCCCTGCCCTTTCAGACAACGGAGCTGCTCATTGGTGGACTTTTTTGGCTCCGCCCATGTGACCCAGCCAATCGGCCTCAAAAGGAGGAGGCTTGTGGTTGAGGGAGAGGCTTGTGGGAAGACTGTGGTGGCAGTTGGGCTCTGAGGGTTTTTCCTGAGAAGCTGTTTTGTTTGGCTTGTGTGGTTCTAAAAATAAAGTTTGTTTCTTTTGACAATTGGCTCCTGAATTGTGCCCAGCCAGACTGATGATAATCATGTAAAATGTTGATTTTAAATCGCATACATGAACTTGAATGAATTTAGGGAGTGTATAATAAGACACATATATTTCATATTTTGGAAAATCTGGAAAATCTGGTATATATATATATATATATATATATATATATATATATATATATACACACACACACACACACACACAACAATAAAATGTAGCAATATATATGCCAATCGAAATTTATCATGAAATATATATCATCCACATATCTAAAAATATTCATTTTACTGAACATGGATTTATGTATGATGTTGTTCACTAGGAAGCTCACCCATAGTTTGAATTTTCAGTTCCATTAGTATTTAGGGGAAGTGATCTATTCTCATAATTTGTATATTCCAAAGTTAGTGAGATCACAAGAATTTACGTGTGTTACCACGTAGGAGTCTATATATGCATAAAAATATACATGTTCTAAAGAGGCTACAGAGCAAAGGAGACAGGAATTTACATATGTGTTAACTTTGAAAACTCATGGAGAAATATTACAATGAAAAGTTGACTAGATTTATAACACATATCCTTGATAAAGGAGAAGGAAAATCCAAGTATACACCACGCCTCCTACAAAAGGCCTGTATTTCTATTCTGTTAGGTTTCTTTTTCTCCATCATTTTAGGATAGTAGTCAGAGTCTAGTAGGGTATGGGTTAGTGTCAGAAATTCAGTATTGCAAATGGAAAATAGGATAATGTATCCAATGTGTATGCAAATATGTGCTACACAATAATCTTCCCACTCTCACCTAGAACAATGCCTTGACATTACCTTTGCCCCAAGTGAGACACAATTAGAGAAGAAGAGTTAGAAAATCTGTGAATACATATCTGGAATGGAAAATTCTCAGGAGTTCTCAACCTGGGAGCAGGTAGAGGAGTTTCCAGAAGTAAGGGATTGGGTAAACACTCCACAACCATGGAGCTCTGCTGGAAAAAAGACTTCTGGAGAATCTGCCTCTGAGGTGTGGCACTTGAAATATATATTGTTGTCAGGAGCTTTGTCTTCACTTGTAGTGAAACCATCAAAGCTGGGTCTGAATCTATGTGACCTGGAGAACATGGTTTCTTATTTTCCAATGAACCTGAGGCAGCAGTGCTGATTTCTCTCTTTGTAGGTAAACAGAGGCCACTGGGCCAAAGTGTCTAACCATGTGGACTGTGAAGCCATTTAGTCATCCTCCAATTTTCATGGTGTTTCTTGGTGCTGAACTGGGAGTTTGGTATTTGCTTCAAGAAATACAAGGAGTTCAACTGGGACACAGTGTTGGAGGGAGATCTGTGACATGTGCTGGGTCAGAGTCTCCAGGAGAACGCACTAACCCGGCTTCTATCCCACATAGCTTGCCCCCTTGACCATAGCAACCTGATTCTGAACATTTCCCTGAAACCTCTCCATATAACAAGATGCCTTTGCATATAAGGGTCTGCTGGGTGCACCATGTTAGCTAAAAGCCATTTGGAAGTCAATGGCAGATCCACATGGCACCACCATAAATATTTTATCACACACCTGCACACCACAACTCTGGGCCAACTACTCCGCAGTCTCCATCTAACCGGCATCTCTGTTATACACCACTTTCATTATACCCAATCAATCAAGGCACTGTCTGGTACACTAATGATCAGCAACAGGACATCAAAGGTTCTCCAGTGCCACCTCATCATGCGAATTTCAAAAATTTCATGGTATTTATCTAGCCATTTTACAAGGATGAAGTTGGAGGCATTGTGGGTTTCAATTCTTTCAGGAATCATTCAATGTTGAGGAAGCTCATTTCAATGAAAGTTCTGGAGAACTCTCACAGGCAAGGCTTTCCAAAGAGTGGACAAATAGTCACATGAAGCCAGGCCAATTGAGGTCTACAATGTGAGGTCCATGTGTGTTTTGACTCTCAACTATGTCTGGCAAGTATTTCAAAATAACATCATATGATATTCTGTCTGAGATTCCCAGTGCTCTGTGGAAAGCCACCCCGGGCCTAGATCTCAGTTTCAAAGGGCGACTTTCATGGGTGGCCGCCTAAAATCCCAACACAAATCATGGCAATACTTCTCTGAGGTCAGTTCCAGAACTCAGTCTCTAAGAGGAATCACACCAGAGTTCAAGCCCTGGTGGACCCAGTCATCTTTTCCGACTGCCACATAAATGACCACAATGAAAACCAAAACACTCCCAAATGGCCCTCATCTTCTTCCATATAGACACTCATCATAACCTCTGGCTTGACGTTTCCTTGAGGGGCACAGCCCAAGACAGTGTCCAAAATAATCTCCCTTTCCTCTCATTTGCCTAAAGTCAGGGTGGCCTGGACACCCATTCTGTGAACCATGAGTGATCAAATAACCCTGACTTTAATACTGCTCTGCTTCTCCAATTTGAGGCCTACTGTCTGTGGAGTATAGATTCTTGATGTGAATTGGAGTAATGAAAAAACCCAATAACCCATTGGCTACACTCTGCAGGGTTTTGAAGAACTCATTTGACCCAATAAATCCCTATTCTCATTTTATGGAGGTCAGGAACCTTACAGAGGAAAGTGAGAGACTTCATCCTCAATGACTGCTTTTTGGGCCATTTTGGTTTTTGATGTGCCTTCTGGAATGTTACATATTTTTTTTTTTTTGGTTTTAGTGCCTTCTGGAATATTACATAATTTTTTTCTTTAGACATTATTGCCAGAGTTCCTATCTTCATCCCAGTGCAGGTGAAATCAAAGATAATACCAATCTACAGCTTCTGCAATAGCCATCCCTGTACTGCTTGCAGAACTTGCCTGGACACATTGTGAACTCACCTAAATGCATTGTGAACTATCTGTTGGTGCAGCGACTTGTGGTAGTGTTGGGGTATATTTGCTGATGATGTCATCGGTGGTACAATTTTTCCAAAAGGAGCCATCAATTGGCTTGGTGTATCTTCCTCCCTTCTGCGTGTCATGATCGTCCAACTAAAATTTGGGGGGCCAACAGAGGTGAGGCAAAAAACCTCACCCACCCCCGCTGGTTCAAAGACCTCTCCACAGGTGTGGCTCTATACTGGACGGGTAGTCAGTGACGGGTAAGATCCAATTGCAATGGTACCAACTTATCGGGTAAAGACCATGTGTACTATTGGACAACCTAAGGCAGGCACGGTCCCTAAGCCACATGCGTGTTGTTTAAACAGAGAGGCGAAGATGTTGAGAGCCACAGCCGAAGGGGCCCCAGCAAAATTCCTGCTGCCAGCAAACTTCCAGCTGCCGGCTGTTGATTGACTCACAGCGGCCCCAGCAACACCTAGCTGATTGGCTCCTCTGCGGTGATGCTCAATGGGCTGTTTTTCTGCCCTTTCAGACCACAAAACTGCTCATTGGGGGACTTTTTTTGACTCCACCCACATGACCCAGCCAATCGCCCTCAAGAGCAGGAGTATTGTGGGAGGCGGAGAGAGGCTCCTGTGGGAGGGAGAGGTTTTGGGAAGCCAGTGGTGGCAGTTGGGGCTCTGAAGGTTTTTCCTGAGAGGCTGTTTTGTTTGGCATGTGTGGTTCTAAAAATAAAGTTAGTTCCTTTTGACAAGTGGCTGCTGATTGTGCCCAGCAAGACTGCGGCATTATCCTAATATTTCTACAATAACTGAACCAGTTTAACATCAATGCAAGTAGATTCCTGTGGGAGAGGACATGATGTGTATTTTGACGTTCATTTTTATGTAACAGTGGTACATTACTATTTCTTCAGTTTACGCACATCATAGTATATATATTTGATCCACAAGATCACAAATTTATAGGCATTTGTTTCACTTTCAATCACTTTCTGCTTCAAAACACATGTATTCCTCCAGGTTTCTTGACTGGTCTTTTCATGAGACTTCTTTCCAAACACATTATTTCCGATTTCCATAATCACTTTTGAAGCAAAACTCACACATTCTTCATGAAAAACCATAATGCTGATATAACCATTATATATATTACTGGTTGGAATGAAGGATTGTATATCAATGTAAGATTTTCTGTATATTTTCAGATATCAATTCAATCCATTATTTAAAGTTAGAACCAGTTATAATATTTCTTTACAGTATGGTCTATTCATGCATTATCTCTATAATTATAGACACAGTGTACACCATTTTTACCTCCAAAAATAATTGATACGTCTTCAAAATATTGCTCCCAGAAATGGTGGAAGAAATACTCATGTCACCTGATCTACATATACATTTTACCACAGTAATATTCTGCACACAGAAAGAAGAGGTCAAACTTATGTTTGTACCAAAGCCTAAATGAAAAGTGAGCATGGATTACTGAAAACATCCATGTCCATATTGCCTAATGCTCTCAAAAGTTAATCCTATTGGT
Source organism: Callospermophilus lateralis (assembly GCF_048772815.1). NCBI lineage: Eukaryota > Metazoa > Chordata > Mammalia > Rodentia > Sciuridae > Callospermophilus > Callospermophilus lateralis. The sequence continues at coordinate 119,950 of NW_027513298.1, read as the reverse complement.
GACTACATGTTTGTTTCTTCCTAAGATTATATATTCAAACTCAAGCCTGTTGAAAATGTATAATTCTATTACTCACTTTATACTTTGCCTGATATCCTAATGTCAATTGATATCTGCATTCCTACTTTTTTCCCCAGTTCATCCTTTTGACAGACTCTCCACATGTGCTGACAATTGCATTCACTCTCTATCCGAAACCCTATTGCTAAAGATCTTTTCATCCAAATCTTATACTCACTCTTCTTTCAAAACCTACCAACAATCTTACTAATCCTACAAATTATTTCTTTTTGACTGGATGTTCTCTTCAACATTCAATCAACCAAGGTACAAGGAATTATGCCATTGTATTTCGATTTATCTGAGACATCTGTGCAGAATATAATTCAAAGCTAAGAATCCCAGCCAAGGGTCCAATGCAATTCTGGGCTTCAAATATTACCTAGATTTCTGTTTTCATACTTATATTTCACTTATATTCTTATAAATATCACACGTTCCCAATACCATAATTCATCCCGCAGAATGATTCCTAACCCAAATGGAACATGTTATTAACCCTGACCATACACTGTTCTCTCAATCGAACTTTACTGAAGAGCAGGGACAGAGTTGGTCTTTCAATACAGAAATTAGGGGATCTTCCACTTGCTGAGAACCTCCAAGGTCATTAAAGAAATGATCCCTGGATTAAATGTAGGCAGCTATGAATGACATCAGAGAGCAAAATTCATCTTCCATGACAAACAACCTGGTTAGCATGAAGGGATGTGTCTGAATCAACATTTCTTTTCTTAATGTATAGAAGATGGACCAAACCAGGCCTATCTGGAGAGCTTTTCTTGGGTGCCTATGGTTGATATACCATGCAAACTTGTGAAAGTTTCACTGGAAGAAGGGGCAGCCTCCAACTCATTGGACTTTGGAAGCAACTGTTAGGACAAATTGGTTGACAAGGCAGTAACCTAATTCAGTTCCTGAAGGAAGTGACCTACGTCACTTCCTTGGTGAAGGAATTCTCTGAACTTGGGATCCATGAAGACAGGTACCCAGAGCCAGTCCCAGTCCCAGTCCCAGTGGGCTCACTTGTTCAGTTTTACCAAGGACAGGGTCAGTCTTTCTTGGTACCTACCTATGTGAGGATGGCCATAGGCCAGAAGAGCTCTGAAGAGGGACCTTTTCTGAGAAAGCAGGTAGTGGCTCACCGCTGGCTCCTGACAACTTCACAAAGTTGGCCAAAGAGACCAGATCTGAGTCAGGACAGGATATTTCGGGAGAACATTTTATGGCCCACCAGTCAGAGGACACTCTGGATAGTCACAGACCTACTTGGGGGAAGGAGGTGCCTTTGTGGGAGTGGTTGTGGTTTTGTGGTTTTGTCACATGTTCTGAGAATAGGTAGGAAATGTGGTTTGTTTGGTTTGGATTGGACTGTTTCTAGTAAGTCGTTTGACATGTAAGTGTTTCTATGTCTGTGTATCCCACTGTGTCTGTGGTTGTAGAAATTAGAAAAGAGAATGAATTAATGGATGTGTCCTGTCTAGTAGAAAGCTTCCCAGCATTCATCCTGCCCAATTGATGAATGGACTGCGGCTTGCCTTCTGGATGGGCAAAACCTTCTATCTTCCTAAGATCCTGTTTTCTTCCTGAATTCTGGCCACTCTCCAGAATAGGCTCATGGTTTTGTGTCCAAGATATATACCACCTCCAAGCTCTGTGACATGGCCATGTACTTGATAGCTGAAGTGAATGGGGAGCATCTCAGAAAACTCAGATATCAGTGTGACCAGGAAAGTCTCAGTGGAGAAACCCTGCTTTGTGTCTTTTGCTTACCTGTTCTTCTGTTGCCCTAAATGTCAGGAAGGTCTTTGCCTCTGGCCACCCCTTTGTGAAGCCTGAAGCAAACAATTTTCAAATGAAAATGAATGGGCATCACCTGTGGCTCTTTGCTTAATTGCTTTGTAAAAGGATGTGTCTGAATCAGCCTCTTGGTTCTGTGTGAGGTTGTGGCTTAGATTCTCAGCACCTGATGCATCAAAAGATAGATTCCATGTGTGCATTCAAAACAGAAATGGCAAATGAGTCTCTTGCCTTCCTCTATTAGATTCCTGACCTTCATCAAGTAAGAATCAGGATCCTTTAGTTCAAAAGAGTTCTTTGAACCCCTGCAGAAGTGCTTGGGTTTTCTGATGACTCCAAATCACATAAAGAATCTATACCTGACAGTCAGTAGGCCTCAAATTGGAAAAGCAGAACAGTATTAACGCCATGCCTATTTGATCAGTTCTTTTTCACAGGAAGGGTGTGTAGGCCACCCTGACTTTCGGCAAATGAGGGGAAAGGGAGCTTATTTTGGACAGTGTCTTGGTGTGCGCCCCTCATGGAAACTTCTAGCCAGAGGTTATGATTAGTGTCTATATGGAAGAACATGAGGGCCATGTGAGAGTGTTTTGGTTTTCATTGTGGTCATTTGTGTGGAGGTGGGAAAAGATGACTGCGTCCACCTGGGTTTCAACTCTTGTGGGATTCCCCTTGGAGACTGAGTTCTGAAACTGACCTTAGAGAAGTATTGCCATGAATTGTGTTGGGATTTTCGGAGGCCACGCATGAGAGTCACCCTTGGAAACTGAGATCTAGGCCCAGGGTGGCTTTCCACAGAGCACTGGGAATCTCAGCGAGGATATCACTTGATTATATTCTGAAAGACTTGGCAGCAATAGTTGAGAGTCAAAACACACATGGACCTCACATTGTAGACCTCAATGTGGCTGGCTTTATGTGACCTTGGGCCACTCTTTCAGAAGACTTGCCTGTGAGAGTTCTCTAGAGGTTCCATTGAAATGAGATTCCTCAATATTCAATGGTTCCTGAATGAATTGAAACCCACAGTAACTCCAAGTTCATCCATGAAAAATGGCTAGAAAATACCATGAAATTTTTGAAATTTCCATGACCAGCTGGCACTGGAAAACCATTTGATGTCCTGTTGCTTATCATGAGTATACAAGACAGTGCCTGGTTTGACTGAGTTTCATGATAATGGTGCAGAAAAGATATGCCAGTAAGTTGGAGCCTGCTGAGTAGTGGGCCAAGAGCAGTAGAGTGTAGGTGTGTGAAAAAACCTCTGTGGTGGGGCCACGTGGATCTGCCATTGGCTTAGAAATGGTTTGTGACTGACATGGTGCAGCTAGCAGACCTTTGGATGTAAAGGCATCTTGTTGTATGGAGAGGTTTCAGGGCAATGTTCAGAATCATGTTGCTATGGTCAAGGGGGCAACTATGTGTGATAGAAGCCTTCTTGGTACATTCTCCTGCCGATCCTGACCACCACACGTGACAGAACTCCCTGCAGCACTGTATCACAGTTAAACTCCTTTATTTCGTAAAGGAAATACCAAACTTTCAGTGCAGCATCAAATAACATGATTAAATGTGAAGGATGATCAAATGGCTTCACAGTCCACATGGGGAGACACTTAGCCCCCAGTAGCCCCAGTTTGCCTACAAAGAGAGAATTCAGTACTGCTGCCTCGTGTTCATAGGAAAATAAAAAAAAACATGTCGTCCAGGTCACATAGATGCAGACTCAGCTTTGATGGTCTCACTACAAAAGAAGATAAAGCTCCTGACAACAACATATATTTCAAGTGCCCAACCTCAGAGGCATTTTCTCAAGAAGTCTTAAGGCCGACACAGCTCCATGTTTGTGGTATTTACCCTGTCCCTTACTTTTGGAAACTCCTCTACCACCTTCAAGGTTGTGAACTCCTGAGCATTTTCCATTCCAGATATTTATTATGAACTCAAACAACAACAAGTGCTGGCGAGGATGTGGAGAAAAGGGTACACTTGTACATTGCTGGTGGGACTGCAAATTGGTGCAGCCAAATTGGAAAGCAGTATGGAGATTTCTTGTAGAGGTGGGAATGGAACCACCATTTGACCCAGGTATTCCCCTTCTCAGTCTATTCCCTAAAGACCTAAAAAAAATGCTACAGGGACACTGCTACATTGATGTTCATAGCAGCACAATTTACAATAGCAAGACTGTGGAACCAACCTAGATGCACTTCCATAGATGAATGGATAAAAAATGAGGCATTTATACACAATGGAGTATTACTCTGCATTAAAAAATGACAAAATTTTTACAGAGAAATGGATGGCATTAGAGCAGATTATGCTAAGTGAAGCTAGACAATCCGTAAAACCAAATGCCAAATGTCTTTTTGATATAAAGAGAGTAACTAAGAACAGAGTAGGGACGAATAGAATGAGAAGAAAATTAACATTAAACATGGATGAGAGGAGGAAGGGAAAGGGAGAGAGAAGGGAAATTGCATGGAAATAAAAGGAGACCCTCAGGGTTATACAAAATTACATACAAGAGGAGGTGAGGGAAAGGAAAAAATTATACAAGGGGGAGAAATGAATTACAGTAAAGAGGTAGAGAGAGAAGAGGAGAGGGGAGGTAAGGGGAGGGGGATAGTAGAGGTTAGGAAAGGCAGCAGAATACGACAGACACTAGTATGGCAATATGTAAATCAATGGATGTGTAACTGATGTGATTCTGCAATCTGTTTATGGGGTAAAAATGGGAGTTCATAACCCACTTGAATCACAGTGTGGAATATGATATATCAAGAACTATGTAATGTTTTGAACAAGCATAAATAAAAATTTAAAAAAAAGAAAACTAACTTTGGTGAATGGTGCAAAGAAATCCTAATATTTCTACAGTAACTGACACAGTTTAACATCAATGCGAGAAGATTCCTGTGGGACATGATGTGTATTTTGATGTTCATTTTTATTCAGCACTGGTACATTACTATTTCTTCAGTTTATTCACATCATATTATAATATTTCATCCACAAGTAAGCAAATTTATCGTCATTTTTTTCAATTTCAATCACTTCCTGATTCAGAACTCATGAATTCCTCGGTGTTCCTTGACTGGCATTTTTATGAGACTTCTTTCCAAACACATTATTTTCGATTTCCATAATCACATTTGAAGCAAAACTCACACAAACTTCATGATAAATCGTACCCTAATATTAACATTAGGTGTATAACTGGTTGTCATGAATGATTGCATATCAATATAAGATTTATTATATATTTTCAGATATCAATTCAATCCATTATTTAAAGTGGAACAAGTTGTATTATTTATTGAAATTAAGGTCTATTCATGCATTATCTGTATATTCATAAAAACAGGGTACACCTCTTTTTACCCCCAATGCTAATTTATACGTTTTCAAAATACTGCTCCTAGAAATGGTGGAAGAAAAAATCATGTCATCTGATCTACATATACATTTTATCACAGTAATATTCTGGAAACAAAATGCAAAGGTCCCACTTAGGATTGTACCAAAGCCTAAATGTAAAGTGAACATGGATTACTAACAATATCCATGTCCATGTTGCCTAATCATAATGGCTGCCAATCATACTGGAGTGAGATGGTATCTTAGGGAGGGTTTGTTTTCCATTTTTCTGACTGCAAGAGATGGTGAGCATTTTCTCATGTACTTATTGATTGATTGTATGTCCTCATCTGAGAAGTGTCTGTTCAGGTCCTTGGACCATTTGTTGATTGGGTTATTCGTCTTCTTATTGTTTAATTTTTTGAGTTCTTTGTATACTCTGGATATTAGGGCTCTATCTGAAGTGTGAGGAGTAAAGATTTGTTCCCAGGATGTAGACTACTTATTTACCTCTCTTATTGTTTCTTTTGATGAGAAAAAACTTTTTAGTTTGAGTAAGTCCCATTTGTTGATTCTAGGTATTAACTCGTGTGCTAATGGTGTCCTATTGAGGAATTTGGAGCCCAACCCCACAGTATGTAGATCATAGCCAACTTTTTCTTGTATCAGATGCCATGTCTCTGATTTGATATCAAGCTCCTTGATCCATTTTGAGTTAACTTTTGTGCATGGCGAGAGAAATGGATTCAGTTTCATTTTGTTGCATATGAATTTCCAGTTTTCCCAGAACCATTTGTTGAAGATGCTATCCTTCCTCCATTGCATGCTTTTAGACCCGATTGGCATTGCATTTAACATATAGAGAACTTTTGGTTATATTACCATTTTGATGATGTTAGTTCTGCCTATCCATGAACATAGTATATTTTTCCATCTTCTAAGATCTTCTTCTATTTCTCTCTTTAGGGTTCTGTAATTTTCATTTTATAAGTCTTTCACCTTTTTTGTTAGGTTGATTCCCAAGTATTTTTTTTTGTGTGTGTGTGTGGATATTTTGAATGGAGTTGTTGTCCTCATTTCTATTTCAGAGGATTTGTTGCTGATATACAGGAATGCCTTTGATTTATGCATATTGATTTTATATCCTGCCACTTTGGTGAATTCATTTATTACCTCTAATAGTTTCTTTGTATACCTTGCTGGGTATGCTAAGTATAGAATCATGTCATCTGCAAATAGTGATAATTTACGTTCTTCTTTTCCTATTTTTATGCCTTTGATTTCTTTAATCTCTCTAATTGCTCTGGCCAGTGTTTCGAGAACTATGTTGAACAGAAGTAGTGAGAGAGGGCATCCCTATCTTCTTCCAGATTTTAGAGGGAATACCTTCAATTTTTCTCCATTCAGAATGATGCTAGCCTGAGACTTATCATAGATTGCTTTTACATTATTGAGGTATGTTCCTGTTATCCCTAGTTTTTCCAGAGTTTTGAACATAAAGGGATGCTGAACATTGTCAAATGCTTTTTCTGCATCTATCGAGATGATCAAATGGTTCTTATTTTTAAGTCTATTTATGTGATGAATAACATTTATTGATTTCTGAATAATGAAGCAGCCTTGCATCCCAGGGATGAATCCTACTTGATCATGGTGCACAATTTTTTTAATATGTTTCTGTATCCGATTCGCCACAATTTTATTGAGGATTTTTGCATTTTTCCTGAAATAGCTTGAAAAGTATTGGTATTAGTTCCTCTTTAAAGGTTTTGTAAAACTCTGCTGTATACCCATCCGGTCCTGGGCTTTTCTTAGTTGGTAGTCTTTTGATGGTTTATTCTATTTCCTCAATTGTTATGGGTCTGTTTAGGTTGCCTATATCCTCCTGACTAAATCTGTGCAGATTATATGACTGAGAAATTTATCGATGCCTTCACTATCTTCTATTTTATTGAAAAATAAGAATTCAAAATAATTTCGGATTATCTTCTGTATTTCTGAAATATCTGTTGTGATACTGAGTTCTCCCTCTTCTTTTCTTTGTTAGCTTGGCTAAGGGTCTGTCGTTTTGATTTATTTTTTCAAAGAACCATCTTTTAGTTTTGTCAATTTTTTCAATTGTTTCTTTTGTTTCGATTTCATTAATTTCAGCTCTAATTTTAATTATTTCTTGCCTTCTACTTATTTTGCTGTTGTTTTGCTCTTCTTTTTCTAGGATTCTGAGATGAAGTATGAGATCATTTATTTGTCGTTTTTTTTTTTTTTCTTTTTTTAAGGAATGAAATCTAAGCAATGAATTTTGTTCTTAGAACTGCTTTCAATGTGTCCCATAGATTCCGATATGTTATGTCTGTGTTTTCATTTATCTCTAAGAATTTTTTAATTTCCTCCTTGGTGTCTTCTATAACCCATTGATCATTCAGTAACTTATTTTTCATTCTCCAAGTGATACATGATTTTTCCTTCTTTCTTTTATCGTTGATTTTCAGTTTCATTTCATTATGATCAGATAAGATGCCTGGTATTATATCTACTCCTTTATATTGTCTAAGAGTTGCTCTGTGACATAATATATGATTTATTTTTTGAGAAGTATCCATGTGCTGCTGAGAAAAAAGTGTAGCTGCTTGATGTTGGGTTGTATATTCTATATATATCATAAGTCTGGGTTATTAATTGTGTTATTGAGTTCTATAGTTTCATTATTCAACTTTTGTTTGGAAGATCAGTCCAGTAGTGAGAGGGGTGTGTTTGAGTCTCCCATGAGTATTGTATGGTGGTCTATTAGACTCTTGAACTTGAGAAGAATTTGTTTAATGAACATAGCTGCACCAATGTTTGGGGCATATATATTTATGACTGTTATGTCTTGTTCGTGTATGGTTTCCTTGAGAAGTATGTAGTGTTGCTCTTTATCCCTTTTGATTAACTTTAGCTTGAAATCTATTTTATTTGATATGAGTATGGACACTTCTGCTTGTTTCCGAAGTCCATATGGGTGATATGATTTTTCCCAACTTTTCACCTTCAGTCTATGTATATCTTTTCCTAACAAATGTGTCTCCAGTAGGCAGCATACTGTTGGGTCTTGTTTTGTGATCCATTCTACTAGCCTGTGTCTCTTAATTGGTGAGTTTAAGCCATTAACATTTAGGGTTATTATTGAGATATGGGTTGTTCTTCCAGCCATATTTGTATATTTATGTTACTAAACATGGTTTTTTTCCTCCTTGATTATTTTCCCCCCTTTACTGTCCTACCTCCCACTGTTGGTTTTCATTGTTATTTTCCATTTCCTCTTCCTGTAGTGTTTTGCCAAGGATGTTTTGAAGAAATCGTTTTCTAGCTGCAAATTCTTTTAACTTTTGTTATCGTGGAAAGTTTTAATTTCATCTTCTATCCTGAAGCTTAATTTCGCTAGATATACAATTCTTGGATGGAACCCATTTACTTTCAGTGTTTGAAAAATGTTATTGCAGGATCTTCTAGCTTTCAGAGTCTGTGTTGAAAGATCAGCTGTTATCCTGATTGGTTTACCACTAAATATAATCTGCTTCCTTTATCTTGTAGCTTTTAAAATTCTCTCCTTTTTCTGTATGTTGGGCATCTTCGTTATAATATGTCTAGGTGTGGATCTCTTATAATTTTGCACATTTGGCATCCTGTAAGCTTCTAGGATTTGCGATTCTGTCTCATTCTACAAGTCTGGGAAGTTTTCTCTTTTATTTCATTGAATATATTGCTCATTCCTTTTGTTTGGACCTCTATACCTTCCTGTATCCCAATGACTCTTAAGTTTGGTCTTTTTATGTTATCCCATATTTCTTGGATGTTCTGCTCATGGTTTCTTAAAAGTCTTCCTGAGCTGTCTGTGTTCTTTTCAAGTTGAAATAATTTGTCTTCATTGTCTGATGTTCTATCTTCTAAGTGTTCTACTCTTCTGTTAGTATTCTCAATTGAGTTTTTAAGTTGGTTTATTGATTCCTGTATTCCTACGATATCTGTTTGTTTGATTTTATAATCTTTATCTCCCTGGATAGTTGATATTATGCTTCTTGGATTTTTTTATGTAATTCATTATCAAGGTGATCTTTCATTGTCTGATTTTGCTCTCTAATGTCTTCCTTGAGACTCCAGATCATCTGAAGCATGTATATCCTGAGTTCTTTATCTGACATTCCATCTGCTGCAGATATTACCTCTTCTAAAGTTGACTTTACCTGCATTGCTTATGGTCCTTTCTTTCCTTGTCTTTTCATTCTGTTCATGTTTCTTTCTGCTTGGTGAAACTGTTGTGTTATTGAATTTTTCCCCTATATATTTTTATTGCTTGTATAGTTTCAAAGTCTCTATCGCAGGCACGGGTGGTGGCTCTGCCCCTCCTACAATTGGGACAATGTGCCTACCACACCAGCAGGCTGCTGGGCCTGTTCTGTCAGTCGGTAGCTGGTCCGCCTACCTTGAAGGTGCGAGCAGCAGCTCTGCCCCTCTGCAGGCACTGGGCCTGTTCTGCCAGTGGGTCGCAAGTCGGGCTACTTTGCAGGCGGGGGCGGCAGCTTTGACCATCTGCGGGCCACTGGGTCTGTTTTGTCTGTCCCTTGCAGGTCTGTCTACCTTGCAGGCGCGTGTGGCTGCTCTGCCCCTCCCCCAACCGGGATGATGTGTCTACCATGCTGGCGGGCCATAGGCCTGGGCTGTCGGTGGTCGCAGGTCCACCTACCTTGCAGGCGCGTAGGGCGTCTCTGCCCCTCCGCAGATTGCTGGGCCTGTCCTGCTGTGGGTCACAGGTCTGCCTACCTTGCAGGCCCGGCGGCATTGCCCCTCCCCCAACCAGGGCGATGTGTCTTCCACGGTGGCGGGCCACTGGTCCTGTTCAGCCGGTGGGTCGCAGGTCCGCCTACCTTGAAGGAGCGATTGGCAGATCTGCCCCTCCCTCTCTCAATGTGTTTTTAAAGTTGACAAATATGTGAATTCCTGTCTCCCTTTCTCTGTAGCATATTCAGCACATATATTTTTATATGCACATATAGAATCCTACCTGGTATCACACGTACATTTTTGTGAGGCTGCTGACTTGGCAGATACAAATTATGAGAAGAGATCACTCCTCCTAAACGCTTTTGGAACTGAAAATTTAAGCTATTGGTGAGCTTCCTAGTTGAACAATATTACACATAAATCCACGCTCAGTAAAATGAAGATTTTTGGATCTGTGGATGATATATATTTCATGAAGAATTTCAATTGGCATATGTATTGCTACTTTTTAATGTCTGTTGTGTGTGTGTGTGTGTGTGTGTGTATATATATATATATATATATATATATATATATATATATATACACACTCTCCATATATTTCAAAATATGAAATAGATGTACAGTCCCAAAATTCATTCATGTTCATGTATGTGGAGTTATAATCAAATTTTCACTAGATTATTCTCAGAAATATTCATCTACCTGAAATACATATTTGTTTCTTAGGTCTGAAAACTAACTTCAGTGAATGGTGCATTCAAATCCTAATATTTCTAAATTAACTGACTCAGTTTAACATCAATGCAAGAAGATTCCTATGGGACATGATGTTTATTTTGACGTTCATTTTTACTCAACACTGGCACATTACTACTCCTACAGTTAATGCACATCATAGGATATATATTTCATCTACAAGTTCGCAAATTTATAGGCATTTGTTTCACTTTCAGTCACTTCCTGCTTCAGAACACATGTATTTCTCCAGGTTTCTTGACTTTTTATGAGACTTTTTTCCAAACAAATTATTTTCAATTTCCATAATCAATTTGAAGCAAAACTCACACACTCTTCATGATAAACCATAATCCTCATATTACCATTATAGGTAAAACGGGTTGGAATGAATGGTTGTATATCAATATAAGATTTCCTGTATATTTTTACATTTCAATTCAATCCATTATTTAAAGTTGGAACCAGTTATATTATTTATTCACAGTATGGTCTATACATGCATATTCTCCATATTCAAAGACAAAGAGTACACCTGTTTGTACCCCGAATACTAATTTATACTTCTTCAAAATATTGCTCCCAGAAATGGTGGAAGAAATACTCAGGTCACCTTATCTACATATACATTGTATCACAGTAATATTCTGGACACAAAAAGCAAAAGTCACACTTATGATTGTACCAAAGCCTAAATGGAAACTGAACATGGATTACTAAAAACATCCAGGTCCAGGTTGCCTAATAGTCTCAAATATCAATCCTATTGGTGACTACGTATTTGTTTCTTCCTAAGATTATATATTCAACCTAAATGCAGTTAATAATGTCTAATCCTATCACTCACTTTATACTTTGCCTGATTTCCTAATGTCTCTATTGATGTCTGCTTTCCTAAATATTTTCCCCAGTTCACCATGTGAGTGACTCTTCACATGTGATGATATTTACTTTCACTCTCTAACCGAAACCCTATTGATAAAGAATTTTTGGTCCAAATCCTGTACTCACTCTTCTTCTGAAAGCTACTGACTATCTTCCTAATCTTACTGAGTTTCCCTGTTTGAGTGGAAGTTCTCTTTTCCATTCAATCATCCAAGGTACAAGGTCCTATGCCATTGATTATCGATTTATCTGAGACATATATGCGGAACATAATTCAAAGCTATGTATCACAATCAACAGCTCAATGTCCTTCTGAGCTTCAAATCTTACCTAGATTTCTGTTTTCATACTTATATTTTATCTCTATGTTTTAATAAATGTCACAGGTTCCCAATACCATTATTCATCTAGCAGAATGATTCCTAACCCAAATCAAACATGTCATTAAACCCTAAACATACACTGTTCCCACAATCTCACTTAACAAAAGACCAGGGACAGTGTTGGTCTTACAATACAGGAATGTAGGGGATCTTCCATATGCTGAAAACCTAAAAGGTCCATGCAGATGTGATTCCTGGAGAAGATATAAACAGCTATGAAGGACCTTAAAGAGCAAAACTCATCTTCCATTGCAAACAACCTGGTCAGGATGAAGGGTTGTATCTTAATGAGCCTCTCTGTTCTCAATGTAGAGAAAATGGACCATACCAGGCCTGTGTGAAGAGCTGTTCCTGGGTGCCTATGGTTGATTCACCATTCTAACTTGTGAAAGTGTCACAGGAAGAAGGGGCAGCCTCTATCTCATGAGACCCAAGGAAGCAACTGTTAGGACAAAGTGATTGCCAAGGCAGTGTCCTCATTCACTACCTGAAGTAAGTGATCTCACCTCTCTTCCTTGGTGATGGAACTCTCTGAACTTGTGATGCAGAATCCAGGCAACCAGAGCCAGTCCCAGTCCCAGTCCAAGTCCCAGTGAGGTCACTTGTTTGGATTTACCAAGGACAGAGTCAGTGTTTCCTGGAACCTACTGATGTGAGGATGGCCAAATGCCAGGAGAGCTTTGTAGAGGGGCCTTTCTTAAGAAAAAGGTACTTGCCCACTTCTGGCTCCTGACAACGTCACAGATTTGGCCAAGGAGACCATATCTGAGACAGGACAGTCCATTTGGTGGAACATAGTATGGCCTACCAGTCAAACGACACTCAGGATAGTCACAGAATTACTTGGGGGAAGGAGGTGTCTTTGTGGGTGTGGGAGTGAGTTTGTGGTTTTTCTCATGTTCTGAGAATAAGTAGGAAAGGCAGTTTGTTGGGTTTGGAGTGGACTGTGTCTAGTAATTCCTTTGACAATGCGAGTTTCTATGTCTGTGTAACTCTCTGTGTCCGTGGTTGTATTCATTAGAAAAGAGAATTCATCTATGGATGTGTCCTGTCTAGTAGAAAGAATTCCAGCATTTATCCTGCCTAATTTATGAATGGACTGTGACTTCCCTTATCAATGGGCAACATGTACTATCTTCCTAAGTTCCTGTTTTCTTTCTGAATCTGGCCACTCTCCAGAGTAGGCTCATGGTTTTTTGTCCAAGTTATGTACTACCTCCAACCTCTGTGACATGGCCATGTATTCTATAGCTGAAAGGAAAGGGAGCATCTCAGAAAACTCAGATATCAGTGTGACAAGGAAAGTCTCAGTGGAGAAAACCTGCTTTGGGCCTTTTGCATCCCTATTCCTCTGTTGCCCTGAATGTCAGGAAGGTCTTTGCCTCAGGCCACCCCTTTGTGAATCCTGAAGAAAACAGTTTTCAAATGGAAATGAATGGGCATCACCTGTGGCTGTTTGCTAAAATGCTTTGAGAGATATGTGTGTGAATCAGCCTCTTGGCCATGTGTGAGGCTGTGTCTTAGATATTCAGTGCCTAATGGATCTTAAGAAAGATCCCATGTGTGCATCCAAAACCAAAATGTCTAAAAAATCAGTCATTTTAGATGAAGTTTATTGCCTTTCTCTGTTAGGTTCCTGACCTCCATCAAGTGAATTTGGGGATCCTTTGAATTAATCGAGTTTTTCAAAGCCTTGCAGAGGCTAGCCCATAGGTGCTTGGGTTTTCTAATGAATCCAAATCACATAAAGAATCTATACCTGACAGTCAGTAGGCCTCAAATTGGAGAAGCAGAGCAGTATTAGTGGCAGGCCTATTAAATCACTCCTTGTTTACAGGAAGGGTGTCCAGGTCACACTGACTTTAGGCAAATGAGGGCAAGGGAGATTATTTCAGACTCTGTCTTGTGCTTTACCCCTCATGGAAACCTCCAGCCAGAGGTAATGATGAGTGTCTATATGGAAGAAGATGAGGGCAATGTGTGAGTGTTTTGGATTTAATTGTGGTCATTTATTTGGCTGTTGGAAGAGAAGACTGGGTCCACCTGGGCTTTAACTCGGGTTTGATTCATCTTAGAGACTGAGTTCTGGAACTGACCTCAGAGAAGTATTGACATGAATTGTGTAGGGATTTTAGGAGTCCACGCATTAGAGTTGCCCTTGGAAACTGAGATCTAGGCCCAGGGTGGCTTTCCACAAAACACTGAGAATGTCAGCCAGCATATAACCTGATTTTATTCTGAAAGACTTGGCAGGCATATTTGAGAGTCAAAACACCCATGAACCTAACATTGTAGACCTCAATGGTCCTGGCCTCATGTGACCTTTGGGCCACTCTTTGGGAAGCCTTGCCTGTGAGAGTTCTCCAGATCTTTCATTGAAATGAGCTTCCACAACATTTAATGGTTCATGAATGAATTGAAACCCACTGTGGCTCCAAATTCATCTTTGAAAAATGGCTAGATAAATACCATGAAATTTTTAAAATTCCCATGACCAGGTGGCACTGGAGAACAGTTAGATCTCCTGATGCTCATCAGAAGTGTACCAGACTGGGCCTTGATTTACTGGGTTTCATGAAAATGGCATAGAACAGAGATGCCAGTAAGTTGGAACCTTCTGAGTAGTGCGCCTTGACCAGGTGTGGGCAGGTGTGTGACAAAACATCTGTGGTGGGGCCATGTTTATCTGCCATTTGCTTCCAAATAGCATGTGATTGACTTGCAGCAGCCAGCAGACCCATTTATGTAAAGGCACTTTGTTATATAGAGAGGTTTCAGGGCAATGTTCAGAATTAGGTTGCAATGGAAAAGGGGGCATTGTAGCAAGCAATGAGTGATAGAAGCCTGGATGGTGCATTCTCCTGCAGACTCTAACCCACCACAAGTGACAGAACTCCCTGCAGCACTGTGTCCCAGTTGAACTCCTTGTTTTTTGTGAAGCAAATATCAAACTCACTGTGCAGCAGCAAGAAACACCACGAAAAGTGGAGGATGACCAAATGGCTTCACAGCGACATGGGGAGACACTAAGCCCCCAGTGGCCACAGTTTACCTACAAAGAGAGAATTCAGCACTGCTGCCCCATGTTCATTGGAAAATAAGAAAACATGTCGTCCAGGTCACATAGATGCAGACCCATCTTTGATGGTCTCACTAAAAATAAAGCTAAAACTTCTGACAACACCTTATATTTCAAGTGCCCAATCTCACATGCAGTTTCTCAAACAGTCTTTAGGCCAGAAGAGCTCCATGTTGGTGTTGTGTTTACCATATCCCTTGCTTTTGGAAACTCCTCTACCATCTCGAAGTTTGTGAACTCCTGAGCATTTTCCATTCCAGACATGTATTCACAAATTTTCTAACTCTTCTCCTCTAATTGTGTCTTACTTGGAGCGAAGGTAATGTCAAGGCATTGTTCTGGATCAGAGTGGGAAGTTTTGGGTTGCACATATTTGCACACACATTGGATACAATTTCCAATTTTCCATTCAAAATACAGAATCCCTGACACTATCCCATACCCTACTAGACTCTGACTACTAATCCTAATATGATGGAGAAAAATAACACAAACAGAATATAAATACAAGCAGTTCAAAGGAGGCATGATGTATATTTGGACTTGCCTTTTGCATGATAAAGTTTATGTGTTATTAATCTAGTCAATTTTTAATTAAATAGTTCTCCATGTGTTTTTAAAGTTCAATATATGTGTATTACTGTCTCCCTTTCTCTGTAGCCTATTCAACATATGTATTTTTATATGCACATACCGAAAGCTACCTGGTATCACACCTACATTTTTGTGAGGTGGCTTCCTCACCAAATACAAATTGTGAGAAGAGATCACTCCTCCTAAACGCTTTTGGAACTGAATATTCAACCTATGGGTGAACTTCCTAGTTGAACAAAATTATAAGTCTATTCTTTGGTTGGCAGCTAAAATCCCTGACAAAATATGTTGATTAATTGTATTTTGGGATTCAAGTATGGTGGAAGTTTGTTGGACAACTTGATTAATGGTGATTAATGGTGGCAGCAGTTTGTACTTGATTGGCCATAGCCACTCCAGCCATAACCGCTGCAGCAGCAGATACCGCCACGGCTGTCACTATAGCCTCTGTGATTCCAAAATCTCTGCGGACTCTAAGTAGCTCAACAATAGGGAATTTATCAGGATCCGCAGTGACCGGGATTGGGACAAAAGTTGGAATTTTCATAATCACTGCTACAGTCCAGGAACCATTCCAACACTCAGATAAGAGACAGGTAGTATGAGAACAATCCAGCATCCCTGACGAGGTGGCCTCAGCCAAAAGGAATAAGAAGGGGGATTGGACACAGACCATTGCAGGAGGCAATGTGGCATTATACAACAGAGAGTTGAATGAAACAGATGTAAGTCTATTACCTTGTTCACTTTCCCTAACAGTACCAGAAATATTAGCCAGCCAACTTTTGGCTCCTAGCAACTGAGCCAGTGCAGAAATATTGGCTGAAGCCCCCTTTTCATTGGAAATCAGCCATTGAAACCAGGACCAACCTACTCCTGTAGAGGAGCTGGCACTATTGTTAAAGTTATAAACATACCTATTAAGAGAGGGGGAAAGGGAGAAACATTTAGCAACTTGATGTTTCTCCCAAGAATAATCCTGACAAGGCGTAAATGTTGGGGGGAAACCAAGATTAGGGGAACAGTAAGGAGACGCCTTGAAATGAGTGGCATTATAAATACTACTAGAAAAAGGAGGCACTGGGATTAGTACCTCGGAGATAATAGCCAAGGTAGTTATGTTAAGAGCAGAGCTGCTGTTTGCGGGGGTCTCTGAGCCTGATTGCTTCCCCGAAGCTACCTTGCTCAATACAGCACTGATAATGCTTCCTGAGACCTGATTGGACCGCAATGGGTCCTCCCAGTTAGTCAAATTTTTGGTCTTAAGGCTAATGCAATTAGCGTTTCTAAGGCTGAAACAAAAAACTCCTGTGAGATTAACTTGAGATTGATTAAAAATTCTCTCCATGTCCCCTCTAGGAGAGGCACAGGGAGCAGACATCTCACATGAGGTTGAAAAAAGAGTGGGGAGGACACTAGAATAACCATGAACCGGCATCGGCATTGGCCAGGCCCGTGCCACTGCCCACCACCGCATTGGTGTCGCCTGTGCCATCGGCACCAGCACCAGAGCCAGAGCACTTAGCAGAATGAAGATCTTCATCACAGGATTGTTGTGGTATCTCTTGTTACTGGTCAGTTGATGTCGAGACTCTTCTTGTCAAGCGTTCAGGGACCCACAACGATTCCGTACGATCCTGGGGAAAAACACATACAGATCCTCGTGCCCATGTCAGCACGGGGTCAGGGCCGTTCCATTGGCCCGTAAGAACATCCTTCCACTTAACATAGCCAATCACAGAGGGCTGAGGGGACACATGTCTATCGGCCGCAGAGCGACCATGAATATCCAAATTCAAAAAATTAATGGTAAATAGAGCTAAGGACAGGCGTTCTTTAGGAGTGTGTTCAGCTCCTATTCCCCCTTTTTGTTTTTGTAAAGTTTCCTTTAAGGTGCAATGAGCACGCTCAACAATGCCTTGTCCTTGAGGATTATAAGGCAAACCATGAGTAAGTTGCACTCCCATAGTAGAACAAAAAGCTGTAAATTGTCTGCCAGTATAAGCCGTTCCATTATAAGTCTTAAGGGATGCAGGTGCACCCCATGCTGCCCATGCCTCTAAACAGTGAGTAATGACATTACGTGCCTTTTCTCCCGATAAAGCAGAAGCATGGATAATTCCAGAGCACGTATCAACGGAAACATGCACATACTTAAGGTTACCAAAGTCAGGTATATGTGTCACATCCATTTGCCAAACAATCAATGGCTTTAATCCGCGTGGGTTTACTCCATAATTAGGGGGATGAAGAAATGTGACACAATAGGGACAATGCTCTGCCGAGCATCCGCTCTTGAAATGGAAAAACGCCTGCGCAGCGTTAATGCATTAACATGGAAGTTTTGGTGAAACAACTTAGCCCCCTCTAAGGAGGAAGCCAAGCATATCAATTGACCTCTAGTGGCTAAGTCCGCACAGGCATTACCTTGGGATAACGGACCAGGAAGAGAGGTGTGAGCCCTGATATGCATTGGATAAAAAGAAGCAGTGCGGTTAGAGATAAGCTGTTGAAGCTGAGTAAAGTAAACAGACACATTGTGGGCATCACTAATAGTTCCCACGGCCTCCAGGACTTTTAGTGCTTGTACCACATAGCTAGAGTCCGAAATAAGATTAAAAGGAAAAGAACACTGTTTAAAAACTTCAATAACAATTTGTAGTTCTACCCATTGTGGATTTCCAGGAGCAAATTGATGCTGGATAGGGGGAGAGTCATTAATTATGTAGGCTCCCATTCCAGACTTGGAACCATCAGTAAAAATGTTAACAGCCCCCGTGTTTGGGCATGGAAAGCTCTCCTCGAAACACCCCTACCGTACGGCGGCGGGTCCGGAGGATCATTTTTTTTTTTCTTCTGAGCTCCTGTTTATTTTTGTTCCCTTCTCCCATAGTTAGACTTCCTAGCTGCCGAGACAGTCTCCCGAGCTCCTCCTCCTCATTGTCCTCCTCTTCTGACCCACTTTTGCATGGGAGTGTGCGCAGTGTACTGAGATCTGGATACAAGCGTTTCCTCCCCCGTTTCTCGCTCTGCACATTCCCTTCCTCCTGAAATATTTTACTCCGTGCCAGAGACAATCGCCTCCTCCCCTGTTTCTCGCTCCGCACACTGCCATCCTCCTGAAATACGTCACTGCCTGCCGGAGATAATTGTTTCCTCCCCTGTTTCTCGCTCCGCACACTCCCACCCTCCTGAAATACCTCACTGCCTGCCATTTCTGATCTTTCTTCATGCAATTGCTCTAAAACTTCTTGTCCTTTAGTAAGTGCTTCCTGATATCTGCCATCTGCGAGGCAACTACGGATCATCTTCCAAAGGGGTATCACCCCACCATCTAATATACCCTGCTCAGAAGCAAAGTCAAGATCTGTGCCTAACTTATCCCAGCTAGGTAGAGTGAGGCTACCCGAGAACGCGAACCACGGTGCAACCGTCTTCTGTAAAAATCTCTGTAAAGTACTACGTTTCACTTCTAGGCCCTTGGAACGTAACAGGTTATCTAGGGCCAGGAGAAGCAGACTTGAAGATACTGCACCCATGACACAACAAAAGACATACAAAAAACAAAAGTGAAAGTAAGAGCGAAAGTAAACAGTGCAGCTGCAATAAGATGTAATGCTCTCTCTGGCTTTACAGAGGAGCTGCCGCTTTGATAGCGGGTCCCAATTACCTAGGACTAATCTCCGCTTTGATAGCGGGTCCCAATTACCTAGGACTAATCTCCGCTTTGATAGCGGGTCCCAATTATCTGGGACTGATCTCCGCTTTGATAGCGGGTCCCCCTTATCTAGGACTGATCTCCGCTTTGACCGCGGGTCCTACTTACCTGGGACTAACTGGTTCACCACCCCTGACTGCTGAAAGTTCTGGTTCCCGGGTTTTCAGCACCACTTGTCGCGACCCCTTGCCCGCAAGGAAGACGCAACTCAGGAATCTTCTTTCAGCAGTTTATTGAGGCCTTGATTAAAGTATCTTTTTGTGACCCCCCTCTCTACTGGCGAGCAACCAAGCACAGCCTAATAAAGTCTCCCACGTACCAATCTTAAGCCGCTGCGTGGATCTTTCTTATAGGGTGGCAAGGGATAGCGTGCCAACTCTCCACAAAAGAATTTGTTTATCACAGGCCACAGTGGAACCCGGCGCCATCTTCTAATGGCGGCCAAAATCTACAACAATCCCTTACCACAATAGGACATATATTTCATCAACAATTTCGCAATTTTATAGGCATTTGTTTCACTTTCAATCGCTTCCTGCTTCAGAACACATGTATTCCTCCAGGTTTCTTGACTGGTCTTTTTATGAGACTTCTTTCCAAACAAATTATTTTCGATTTCCATAATCAATTTGAAGCAAAACTCACACTCTTTTCATGATAAACCAAAATCCTCATATTTCCATTAAATGTATAATAGGTTGGAATGAATGATTGTATATTAATATAAGATTTCTTATATATTTTCACATTTATTTCAAACTATTATTTCAAGTTGAAACCAGTTTTATTATTTATTCACAGTATGGTCTATTCATCCATTTCCTCTGTATTCATAGACACAGGGTGCACCTTTTTGTAGCCCCAATACAAATTTATACGTCTTCAAAATATTGCTTCCAGAAATAGTGGAAGAAATACTCATGTCACCTGATCTACATATACATTTCATCACAGTAATATTCTGGACACAAAATTCAAAGGTCACACTTATGATTCTACCAAATCCTAAATAGAAAGTGAACATGGATTACTAAAATCATCCATGTCCAGGGTGCCTTATGCTCTCAAATGTCAATCCTATTGGTGACTGCATATTTGTTTCTTTCTAAGATTATATGCTCAACCTCAACCCTGTTGAAAATATCTAATCCTATCACTCACTTTATACTTTGCCTGATTTCCTAATGTCTCTATTGATATCTGCATTCCTACATATTTTCCCCACTTCATCATTGTTGGAGACCCTCCACATGTGCTGTTATTGAAATTCACTCTCTAACCGAAACCCTATTGCTAAATAACTTTTGGTCCAAATCCTATACTCATTGTTCTTCTGATACTTACCGACTATCTTCCTGATCCTACTGACTATCTATGTTTGAGGGGATGTTCTCTTCTACAATCAATCATCCAAGGTACAAGTTCCTATGCCATTGTATATCAATTTATCTGACATATCTGTGCAGAACGTAATTCAAGCTAAGTAATCCAATCAAGGACCCAATGACTTTCTGGACTTCAAATCTTACCTGGATTTCTGTTTTCATACTTATATTTCACCTATATATTCTTGTAAGTATCGCAGTTACCCAATACCATTATACATCCCGTAGAATGATTCCTAACCCAAATCGAACTGGTTATTAAGCCTAACCATACACTGTTCCCTCAATCTAACATTACAGAAGAGCTGGAACAGAGTTGGTCTTACAATGCAGGGATGGAGGGGATCTTCCACCTACTTAGAACCTCAATGGTCCATGCAGAAATTATCCCTGGAAAACATGTAGGCAGGTATGAAGAACCTGAGAGAGCAAAGGTCATCTTTCATGGCAAACAGCCTGGTCAGGATGAAGGGTTGTGTCTGAATCAGCCTCTCTCTTCTTAATGTAGAGAAGATGGACCAAACCAAGCCTGTGTGGAGAGCTGTTCCTGGGTGGCTATGTTTGATATACCATTCTAACTTGTGAAAATGTCACAGTAATTGGGGCAGCATCCATCTCATGGGACCCTTGCAAGCAACTGTTAGAGCAAAGTGGTTGCCAAGGCAGTGACCTCATTCAGTTCCTGAAAAAAGTGACCTCCCCTCACTTCCTTTGTAATGGAACTCTCTGAACTTTGGAACCAGGAAGCTAGGCCCCCAGAGCCAGTCCCAGTCACAGTTGGCACACTTGATTGTATTTACCAAGGACAGAGTCAGTCTTTATTGGTATCAACTGATGTGAGGATGGCCAAATGCCAGGAAAGCTATGAAGATGGCTGTTTCCTGAGAAAGCAGGTAGTTGTTCTGGCAAAGACACCAGATCTGAGAAAGTACAGGCCATTTCGGGGGAACATAGTGTGGCCCACCAGTCAGAGGAAACTCCGGATAATCAAAGACCTACTTCTGGGAAGGAGGTGCTTTGTGGGTGTGGGTGTGAGTTTGTGGTTTTGTCACATGTTCTGAGAATAGGTAGGAATAGTGGATTGTTTGTTTTTGAGTGGATTGTTTCTAGAAGGTCGTTTGACACGGCGAGGGTTTCTAAAAGTGTATCCCACAGTGTCCGTGGTTGTTGACATTTGAAAAGAGAATGCATCAATGGAAGTGTCCTGTCTAGTAGAAAGCTTCCCAGCATTCTTCCTGTGCAATTGATGAATGGACTGCAGCTTGCCTTATGAATGGACAACACCTACTATCTTCCTAAGCTCCAGTTTTCTTCCTGAATTCTGGCCACTCTCCAGAATAGTCTCATGATTTGGTGTCCAAGATATGTACCGCCTCCAAGATTTGTTACATGGCCATGTACTGGATAGCTGAAGGCAATGGGAGCATCTCAGAAAACTCAGATATCAGTGTGACCAGTAAAGTCTCAGTGGAGAAACCCTGCTTTGGGCCTTTTGCTAACCTATTGTTCTGTTGCCCTGAATGTCAGGAATTTCTTTGCCTCAGGCAACCTCTTTGTAAATCCTGAAGAAAACAGTTTTCAAGTGAAAATGAATGCGCATCACCTGTGGCTGTTTGCTTAATTGCTTAAAAAGGGATGTGTCTGAATCAGCCCCTTGGCCCTATGTGAGGCTGGGGCTTAGATTCTCGGCACCTGATGGATCTACAGAAAGATCCCATCTGTGAATCCAAAACCAAAATGGCCAAAAGAGCAGTCAATGTGGATGAAGTCTCTTGCCTTCCTCTGTAAGTCCTGACCTCTATCAAGTGAGAATAGATATCATTTGGGTCAAATGAGTTCTTCAAAGCCCTGCAGAGGCTAATGCATAGGTGCTTGGATTTTCTCATGACTCCAATTCACACAAAGGAATTTATACTCAACAATCAGTAAGAGTCAAAATGGAGAAGCAGAGCAGTATTAAGGGCAGGCCTATTTGATCACTCCTGGTTCACAGGAAGGGTGTCCAGGCCAACCTGACTTTAGGCAATTGAGGGGTAAGTGAGCTTATTTTGGACACTGTCTTGGGCTGCACCCCTCATGGAAACCTGCAGCAAGAGGTTATGATGAGTTTCTCTATGGCAGAAGATGAGGATCATGTGGGAGTGTTTTGGTTTCAATTGTGGTCATTTGTGTGGCAGTGGAATAGGCCACTAATGAGATTCGCCCTTGTAAACTGAGATCTAGCCAACTCCTTGGGAAAAATTGCCTGTGAGAGTTCTCCAGAGCTTTTATTGAAATGAGCTTCCTCACCATTTAATGGTTCCTGAATGAATTGAAACCCACAGTGCTTCCAACTTCATCATTGAAAAGTGGCTACATAAATACCATGAAATTTTTGCCATTCCAATGACCAGGTGGCACTGGAGAACCTTTCATGTCCTTTTGCTCATCATGAGTGTACCAGACAGTGCCTTGATTGTCTGGGTTTCATGAAAATGATGTAGAATAGAAATGCCAGTAACTTGTAGCCTACTGAATAGTGGGCCTAGAACGGTGGTGTGCAGGTGTGTGATAAAACATCTCTTGTGGGGCCATGTGGATCTGCCATTGCTTCGAAAGGGCTTGAGACTGACATGGTGCATCCAGCAGAAACTTATATGTCTGAAACCTCTCCATGTAAAGGCATCTTTTTATATGCAGATTTTCAGGGCAATGTTCAGAATCAGGTTGCTATGGTCAAGGGGGCAATCTATGTGGGATAGAATCCTGGTTGGTGAATTGTCCTGCAGACTCTGACCCACCACACATGACAGAACTCCCTTCAGCACTGGGTCTCAGTTGAACTCGTTTTATTTAGTGAAACAAATACCAAACTCCCAGTGCAGCGGCAAGAAACACCATGAAAAGTGGAGGATGATCAAATGGCTTCACAGTCCACACAGGAGACACTTAGCCTTAAGTGGCCACAGTTTACCTACAAAGAGTGAATTCAGCACTGCTGCCTTATGTCTTTTGGAAAATAAGAAACCATGTCCTCCAGGTTACATAGATGCAGACGCAGCTTTGATGCTTTCACTAGAAATGAAGCTAAAGCTCCTGACAAAAACATATATTTCAAGGATCTTCTAGCTTTCAGAGTCTGTGTTGAAATATCAGCTGTTATCCTGATTGGTTTACCCCTAAATGTAATCTGCTTCCTTTCTCTTGTAGCTTTTAAAATTCTCTCTTTATTCTGTATGTTGGGTATCTTCATTATAATGTGTCTAGGTGTGGATCTCTTATGATTTTGCACATTCGGCGTCCTGTTGGCTTCTAGGACTTGGGAGTCTGTCTCATTCTTCAAGTCTGGGAAGTTTTCTCATATTATTTCATTGATTACATTGCTCATTCTTTTGGTTTGGACCTCTATACCTTCCTGTATCCCAATGACTCAAAAGTTTGGTCTCTTTATGTTATCCCATATTTCTCGGATGTTCTATTCATGGTTTCTTAACAGTCTTGCTGAGCTGTCTATGTTCTTTTCAAGTTGAAATACTTTGTCTTCATTGTCTGATGTTCTATCTTCTAAGTGTTCTACTCTGATGGTAGTATTCTCAATTGAGTTTTTCAGTTGGTTTATTGCTTCCTGCATTTCTAGGATTTCTGTTTGTTATTTTTTACAACTTCTATCTCCCTGTATAATTGATCTTTTGCTTCTTGGATTTGTTTGTGTAATTCATTGTCGAAGTGATCTTTCATTGTCTGATTTTGCTGTCTAATGTCTTCCTGGAGACTCCAGATCATCTGAAGCATGTATATCCTGAGTTCTTTATCTGACATTCCATCTGCTGCAGCTATTAACTCTTCTAAATTTGTGTTGACCTGGATTGCTTGTGGTCCTTTTTTCTTTGTCTTTTCATACGGCTCGCGTTTCTTTCTGCTTGGTGAAACTGTTGTGATTTTGAAATTTTCCCCCTATATATTTATATTGCTCTTGTATATTTGAAAAATCTTCCTTGCAGGGGCGGGGGGTGGCTGTGCTGCTCCTCCAATTGGGGTGATCTATCTACCACGCTGATGGGCCGCTGGGCCTGTTCTCCTAATCGGTCGCAGGTCTGCCTACCATGCAGGCGTGGGAGGCGGCTCTGCTCTGCCCCTCCTCCAATTGGTGTTACGTGTCTACCACACCCGTGGACCCCTGGGGTGTTCTGCCGATCGGTCGCAGGTCTGCCTACCTTGGAGGCGCGGGCAGCGGCTCTGCTCTGCCCCTACTCCAATTGGGGTGACGTGAGTACCACGCCGGCGGGTGGGTGGGCCTGTTCTGTGGTCGGTCACAGGTCTGCCTACCTTGAGGGCATGGGCGATGGATCTGCTCTGCCCCTACTCCAAATGGGTGAAGTGTCTGCCATGCTGGCAGGCCACTGGGCCTCTTCTGCTGGTCAGGTGCAAATTTGTCTACCTTGAGGGCGCGGGTGGTGGCTCTGCTCTGCCGCTACTCCAATTGGGGTGTCGTGACTACCAATCCGGTAGGTTGCTGGGCCTGTTCCGGGCACGTGCAAAGATTCTGCTCTGCCCCTACTCCTATTGGGATGACGTGACTACCATGCCGGTGGGCCACTTGGATTGTACTAGGCGCGGGAGAAGGCTCTGCTCTGCAACTACTCCAATTGAGGTGACGTTACTACCACGCCTGCTGGTCACGGGGCCTGTTCTGGGCACCTGCGGCGGCTCTGCTCTTCCTCTATTCCAACTGGGGTGAAGTGATTATCATGCAGGTGTGTCGCTGGGCCTGTTCCGAGCATGGGGAGCGGCTCTGCTCTGCCCCTATGGCTTGATGAAAAAGTGAGAGAGACTCGGGTGTTTGTGACTCACTTTCTTTACCAGGAGACTGTTTCTGTCACCGCTGGTATCAATGAAGTTATCTCCTCCGCTGCTTTCTGATGACATCAGATCTCTGCCATGTTGGTATCCCATGCAAAACGCAGCATTTCGTTCCCTTTGCTGGGTGACCAATGCAATGGGTGAGTCCTGACTTGCCCTCACAAGCCCCTTCTCAATCCTGTTGCCACTGCCTATGAAGGCTCGGTTGATATTTACCTCCACATTATTCAGCAAGACCCGGACCGGGAAGCAGTTTCCACGGGTTCTTTAGCCCTGAGCAAGATCAGTTCGGGGAGGCCAAATTTGGCCGCTCTGGGCTCAGTGTATGTTCTAATAGGAGCAGGCTCCAAGACGCAGTTTCTGTGGGTTCTTTAGCACTGAGCCTGAGTAATTTGTCTGCGAGACAAAGGTGAATGGCATCCTGAAATTACCTGTTCTATAGCTGAATGAGCTGCGATCAGTCGAAAACAGGGATGGTGACGTCAGCTCTTCAAGATGGTGGACGCTGGCTTCCTCTGTGGTCTGACCGGTATGGAGAACGGAATTGGACCGCATCCATCCCCATCTCAATCCCAGAATTCAGCACTGAGCACAGTAATTGCATAGCTGGCAGGAGCCCATAGAATCCGCACCACTGTATATTTGCGATGCTATCTCGTCGTTTCCCAGTGCGCGCCACAGACTCTAGCTACAGGGCAATTTGCTGAATAAGCAGCATGACCCTCCGTGCGGACAAATCACTCGCGTTTGAGCCCCCGTAGCTGATCCTCGTGAGATGGATATATGTCCACTAGGTTGTGGAGCACCCCAAATTTGCTGGAAATTCCTAACAAGATAGGTTTTAGCCGTTCTAACTCGTCATTCTCCCGCACAGTGACGCGGTACATGGGGGTAATGCACTCCATTCGCCGCCATCATGTGATCCCCCAAAGTTAGTTTTCAGTACTAGGAAAAAAATATGTATTTCAGATGGAGGAACATTTCTGAGAATAATCTTGTGAAAAGTTGATTATAAATCCACATACATGAATATGAATGAATTTAGGGAGGGTATAAAAAAATATACTAAATATTTTTAAAAATCTGGAGAGTGAATATATATATATATATATATATATATATATATATATATATACACACAGACACACACACACACACAGACATTAAAAAGTAGCATTATGTATGTGAATTGAAATTCACCATGAAATATATATCATCCACAGATCCAAAAATATTAATTTTAATGTACATGGATTTATGTTGTTCAACTAAGAAGCTCACCCATATGTTGAATTTTCAGTTCCAACAGCATTAAGTAGGAGTGATCTCTTCTCACAATTTGTATCTGCCAAGCCAGCCACCTCACCAAATGTACGACTGATACCAGGTAGAATTCTATATGTGCTTATAAAAATACATGTGATGAATAGGCTACAGAGAAAGGGAGACAGTTATTCACATATTTGTTAACTTTTAAAACACATGGAGAACTATTTCAATTAAAATTCGCTAGATTTATAACACCTACCATTTATCATATGAAAGGCAAGTCCAATTATACACCATGCCTCCTGTGAAACTCTTGTATTTGTATTCTGTTTGGGTTATTATTCTCCATCAAATTAGGATAAGAAGTCAAAGTCTAGTAGGGTATGTGTTAGTGTCAGGGATTCAGTATTTCGAATGGAAAATTGGAAAATGTATCCAATGTGTATGCAAATATGTGCTACACAAATATCTTCCCACTCTCATTCAGAACAATGCCTTGATATTACCTTCGCCCTACATAAGACACAATTAGAGGAGAAGATTTAGAAAATCTGTGAATACATATGTGGAATGGAAAATGCTCAGAAGTTCACAAATTTGGAAGTGGTAGAGGAGTTTCCAAAAGGGACAGGGTAATCACTCCAAAAACATGAAGTTCTGCCAGCTTAACATCTGAAGAAACTGCCTCTGAGGTTGGGCAATGAAATATATGCTGTTGTCAGAAGCATTAGCTTCATATGTAGTGAGACCATCAAATCTGGTTCTGCATCTATGTGACCTGGAGGACATGGTTTCTTATTTTCCAATGAACATGAGGCAGCAGTGCTGAATTTTCTATTTGTAGGTACACTGTGGCCACTGGTGTCTCCCCGTGTGGACTGTAAATTCATTTGGTCATCCTCCACTTTCGTGGTGTTTCTTGCTGCTGCACTGGGAGTTTGGTATTGCTTCATTAAATACAAGGGTTCAACTGGGACACAGTGCTGAAATGACTTCTGTCAAGTGTGGTGGGTCGGGTTCTGCAGGAGAATACACCAACCAGACTTCAATCCCACATAGCTTGCCCCATTGACCATAGCAACCTGATTCTGAACATTGCCCTGAAACCTCTCCATATAACAATATGCTTTTACATATAAGGTTCTACTGACTGCAAAATGTCAGTCACAATCCATTTGGAAGCCAATGGCAGATCCACATGCCCCCACCACAGATGTTTTATCACACACCTGCCAACCACTGCTCTAGTACAACTACTCAGCATGATCCAACTTACTGGAATCTCTGTTCTACACCATTTTCATAAAACCCAGTCAATCAGGGCACTGTCCTGTATACTCATGATCAGCAACAGGACATCCAAATGTTCTCCAGTGCTACCCGGTCATGGGAATTTCAAAAATTTCATGTTATTGATCTAGCCAATTTTCAAGGATGAAGTTGGAGGCACTGTGGATTTCAATTCACTCAGAAACCATTAAATGGTGAGGAAGCTCATTTCAATGAAAACTCTGGAGAATTCTTACAGGCAAGGCTTCCAAAAGTGCCCAAAAGTCAGATTAAGCCAGGCCCATTGAGGTCTACAATGTATGGTCCATGTGTGTTTTGACTCTCAAATATGGCTGCCAAGTCTTTAAGAATAATATCATGTGATATCCTGGCTGAGATTCCCTGTCCTCTGTGGAAAGTCAACTTGGGCTTAGATGTCACTTTCCAAAGGCAACTCTCATGCATGGCCATTTAAAATTCCAACACAATTCCTGGCAATAATTCTCTGAGATCAGTAAAGAACTCAGTCTCTAAGGGGCATCACACCAGAGTGCAAGCCTAGTTTGACCCAGTGATCTCTTCCAACCGCCAGACACATGTCCACAATTAAAACCAAAACACTCTCACATGGCCCTCATCTTCTTCCATATAGACACTCATCATATCCTCTGGCTGGAGGTTTCCATTAGTGACGCAGCCCACGACAGTGTCCAAAATAAGCTCCCTGCCCCCCATTTGCCTAAAGTCAGGGTAGCCTGGACTCTCTTCCTGTGAACCAGGAGTGATCAAATAGGCCTGCCTTTAATATTGCTTGGCTTCTCCAACTTGAGGCCTTCTAGTTTGGGGTTTAGATTCTTTAAGTGAATTGGAGTCATGAAAATCAAGCCCCTATGGCCTAGCCTCTGCAGGGCTTTGAAGAACACATTTGACCCAAAGGATCCCTATTCTCACTTGATGGATATCAGGAACCTACCAGAGGAAGGCAAGAGAGTTCATCAAAAATATATGATCTTTTTGCCATTTTGGTTTTGGATGCACACATGGGATCTATCTTTAGATCCATCAGGTGCTGAGAATCTAAGCCACAGCCTCACACAGGGCCAACAGGCTGATTCAGACATATCCCAATCCTAAGCAATTAAGCAAAGAGCCACAGGTGATGCCCATTCATTTCCATTTGAAAACTCTTTTTTTCAGGCTTCACAAAGTGGTGGCTTGAGGCAAAAAACTTTCTGACATTCAACAAAACAATAGGTAAGCAAAAGGACCAAAGCAGGGTTTCTCCACTGAGACTTTCCTGGTCAACAGATATTTGAGATTTCTGAGATGCTAGCCATTTCCTTCAGCTATCCATTACATAGCCATGTCACAGATCTTGGAGGTGGTACAAATCTTGGACACAAAACCATGATACTATTCTGGAGAGTGGCCAGAATTGAGAGAGAAAACAGGAAATTAGGAAGCTTGTAGGTGTTGCCCATCCATAAGGCAAGCCAGAGTCCACTCATGAATTGGGCAGGATTAATTCTGGGAAGCTTTCTACTAGACAGGACACATCGATTGATGCATTGTCTTTTCTAATGTCTACAACAATGGACTCAGTGGGATACACACACATAGAAACACTCGCCTTGTCAAAGGACTTAATAGAAATATTCCACTCCATACCAAATAAACCGCCTTTCCTACCTATTCTCAGAACATGAGACAAAACCACAAACTCACACCCACACCCACAAAGGCACCTCCTTCCCCCTAGTAGGTCTGTGACTCCCCGGAGTGTCCTCTGACTTGTGGGCCATACTATGTTCCCCGGAAATGACCTCTTCTGTCTCAGATCATGTCTGCTTGGCCAACTCTGTGAAGTTCTCAAGAGTCAGCGGTGAGACACTACCTGCTTTCTCAGGAAAAGCCCCTCTTCACAGGTTTCCTGGCATTTGGCCATCCTCACATCTGTAGGTACCAAGAAAGACTGACTCTGTCCTTGGTAATTCCAAACATGTGAGACCACTGGGACTAGAACAGGGACTGTCTCTGGGTGCCTGGCTTCCTGCATCCCAAGTTCAGAGAGTTCCCTCACCAAGGAAGTGAGTTGAGATCACTTCCTTCAGGATCTGAATGATGTCACTGCCTTGGCAACCACTTTGTCCTAACAGTTGCTTCCAAAAGTACCATGAGGTGGAGGCTGCACCGATTTTCATGGGACACTTTCTCTAGTTAGAATGCTGTATCAACCATAAGCACCCGGGAACAGCTTCCACACAGGACTGGTTTGGTCCATGTTCTATACATTAAGAAGAGAGAGACTGATTCAGACACAACCCTTCATCCTTACCAGAATGATTGGCATGGAAGATGACTTTAGCTTTCTGAGGTACTTCATAGCTGCCTTCATCTTCACCAGGGATCATTTCTGCATGAACATTTGAGTTTCTCAGCAGGTGAAGATCCCCTGGATTCCTGTAGTTTAATACCCACACAGTTCCTGCTCTCCTGCAAAGTTAGTGTATGGTTAGGGTTAATAATATTTTTGATTTGGGTTAGGAATCATTCTGCAGGATGAATAATGGGATTGGGAACCTGCGATATTTATAAGAATATATAGGTGAAATATATGTATGAAAACGGGAATCTAAGAAAGATTTGAAGCCCAGAAGGGCATTGGGCCCTTGGTTTGGATACTTAGTGTTGAATTATGTTCTGTACAATTGTCTCACTTAAATCGAAATACAATGGCATAGGACATAGTACCTTGGATGATTGAATGTAGAAGAGAACATCCAGTCAAAAAGGGATAGTCGGTAGGATTAGGAAGATAGTCAGTAGGTTTAGGAAGAAGAGTGAGTATATGATTTGGAATAAAAAGCTTCTTTAGCAATAGGGTTTCGTTTAGAGAGTGAATGAAAATGTAAGCACATGTGAAGAGTCAGCCAAAATGATGAACTGGTGAAAATATGTAGGAAAGCAGGTGTCAATAGAGACATTACGAAATCAGGCAATGTATAAAGTGAGTGATAGGATTAGACATTTTCAACAGGCTTGAGTTTGAATATATAATCATAGGAAAAAACAAATATGTCGTCACAAATGGGAATGACATTTGAGAGCATTAGGCAACCTGGACATGGATGCTATTAGTTATCAACATTCACTTTCCTTTTAGGCTTTGGTACAATCATAAGTGTGACATTTTATTTTATTTTTGTTCAGAATATTACTGTGATAAAATGTATATGTAGATTAGGTGACATGAGTATTTCTTTCACCATTTCTGGGAGCAATAATTTGAAGATGTATACATTAGTATTAGGGGCACAAAGAGGTGTAACCTGTTTCTATGAATATAGAGATAATGCATGAATAGACCATACTATGAATAAATAACATAACTGATTCCACTTTAAATAATGGATTGAATTGATATGTGAAAATATATAAGAAATCTTATATTGATATACAATCATTCATTCCAACCAGTTATATATCTAATGGTAATATTAGGATTATGGTTTATGATGAATGGTGTTTGAGTTTTGCTTTATAAGTGATGATGTTAAACAAAAATAATGTGTTTGGAAAGAAGTCTCATGAAAAGACTAGTCAAGAAACATGGAGGAATGCATGTGTTCTGAATCAGGAAGTGATTGATCGTGAAACAAATTCCTATTAATTTTCTAATTTGTGACTGAAATATATATCCTATGATGTGCATAAACTGAAGACATAGTAACGTACAAGTGTTGAATAAAAATGAAAGTCAAAATACACATCATGTCCCCTAGGAATCTACTTACATTCATTTTAAACTGGCTAAGTAACTGTAGAAATATTAGGGTTTGTATGCACCATTCACTGAATTTAGTTTTCAGTACAAGGAAACAATATGTATTGCAGGTGGATGATTATTTCTGAGAATAATCTTGTGGAAAGTTGATTATAAATCCACAGATATGAATATGAATGAATTTAGGGAGTGTATAATAAGACACATATATTTCATATTTTATATTTTGAAAAATCTGGAGAGTGTATATATATATATATATATATATATATATATATATATATATATATATACACACACACACACACACACACACGCACATGCACAGATATTAAAAAGTAGCAATACAGGAGATCCATTATGAAGACAGGCATGGAGAAATCAAGTCTATGATCTCTTCAGCTGCATGGGCATAGGGAGTCGTAAACTGTCTAAATGCTGTTTGCTCAGAATCACTAGGCAATGTTGACCTGTTGTGAATCTGGGGCGAACAGTCTGGGCCCCTCAGAACACACACAGAGCCCGGATTGGCTGCATTCAAGCTTAGATTCGTCTGGTTTTTGTGACTCAGCACTAACATTCCCGCTGAAATAACTGGTCGGTCTTTCTGAATTGACAGAGTTAAAAGACAACTGAGCCTTCATAGGCAGTGGCCACAGGATTGAAATGGGGCTTGGGAGATATAGTCAGGACCCACCTGTTGCATTGGTCACCCAGCAAAGGGAACGAATGGTCACCATTTTAATGGGATACGACCATGGCAGAGAACTGACATTACAGGCGGAGGAGATAACTTCATTGAAACCAACGCGACAAGTGTGTAATCCCATTGCCATCTCTCTTAAAACCATGGGGAAACCTCAAGGGCCCTTCCCAGCTCTGCCGTAATGGCCCCTCCCAGGTCTCCCAGGAGCGCGATAGCCAGACCTAGGGAATCAGGATTGGCTCGGGACTCGCGGCGTGGAATTCCCGGCTACCACTCCCACCAGTGCTGACAATTGAGGTCTCTTACACCACCTACCGGGGGCATGGCTCCCGGAGGACAAGAAAATTCGCTGGGGGTTCTCAGGCCAAAGCTCTACAAACTTAGGGTCTGAGGGAGGCAAACAGGGAGAGTGTGCCCAGGCGTTCATTAAAACAGGGCTACCAGGAGCAGAGGATGGCGTGTAACCAGTATTGTGGTGAGCGTCAAAGGTGAGCGGGGCCTGGCTTGAGGAAGCACAAGAGAAGGCCCTAGGCACTCAGGATTGGAGACCCGCCCAGACTGGGAGGAAGAGCTGCTGCACAGTGATTGGTTCCCGCTAATTGAGAGGAGAATCTTGGCCCAGTGCACACAGTTCCACCTACTGGAAGAGAAGTAAATTGAACTCTAGGACTGCATGTATTAATATTATTATTTTATTTGTATGCTTTTCTTTTTCTTTGATTTTCATTTTTGTTGTTGTTCTTTAACTTTTTTAATGTTTTTATTTTTTTAATTTTTTATTTTATTATTATTATTATTATTTTAAATTTTAATTTTCATTTTTAAATTATCATTATTACTTAAAATTTTCTTTATTTTCTATTTTTTTCTTTTGTCTTTTCATTTCTTTTCAATTTTGTTATACCCCCTTCCTTGAATTCTACCTGCCTACTCTCATTCTCCTTAGTGACTTCTTCCCTTCCCTTCTAATATCTTTCCTTCCAAGCATCAAATAAATTTATAATAGTAAGCAGTAACTCAGTAGTCAAACAGAACAAGAAGTAACATGAGAAGCATAAAAAAGCAAGGAAGAAAAAAAGTGCAAACAATGAAGGACAGCCTAAATATTCAAGAGCATCTAGAGTCATCAGAAAAATGGTCATATAAAGAACTCAAGGAATACCTTAGACAGATGGAATGGAACCTTAAAGAGGATACGAGACAACAAAAACAGTGAAAGAACGCATTGAAAATGAATTACATAAACAGATAAAATAAGAAATTAAGCATCTTTATCAGGAGATAGAGATTATTAGAAAAATCAAACAATAATTCTAGAAATGAAGGAAATGATAAACCAAATTAAAAACTCAATTGAGAGTATCACTAACAGAGTGGAGCAAGTAGAAGACAGAATGTCAGATAATGAAGACAAAATATATCATCTTGAAAAAAACTCTAGCCAAGAAAGAAATGCTGTAAAAAATTATGAGAAAACATCCAAGAGATATGGGATAACATAAAAAAACAAACTTATGAGCCATCCGGAAAGAGGAAGGTACAGAGATTCAAACCAAGGGAATGAGTAACCTGCTGAATGAAATAATTAGAGAAAACTTTCCAGAAATAAAAATGGAAACAGATAAACAAATTGTAGATGCTTACAGGACACTGAGCACACAAAATCACAGTAGACCCATGCCAAGACACATTGTTATGAAGATATCCAATATACAAAACAAAGAGAAAATATTAAAAGCTACCAGAGAAAGGAGGCAGATTACAATCAGGGGTAAACCAAAAAGGTTAACAATGGATTTTTTTATCACAGATTCTGGAAGTGAGAAGATCCTGGAACAACGTACTTCAAACACTGAAAGACAATGGATGCCAACCAAGAATTATGTATCCAGCAAAATTAAGCTTAATGTAAGACAACGAAATAAAAATATTTCATGATAAACAAAAGCTAAAAGAATTTGCAGCCAGAAAACCAGCATTGGAAAGCATCTTGAGCAAAACACTACACAAGGAAGAAATGAAAATCAACAACGAAAACCATCAGTGGGAAGTGCCTCAGTAATGACAGAGGGCGGGGAAAATCTAATCATGGAGAAACAATCTAATTTTTAAAAAAAAGATATAGGCAAACATGGGTGGCAGTACAAACCATATATCAATAGTAACTCTAAATGTTAATGGCTTAAACTCTCCAATAAAGTGACATAGGCTTGTAACTTGAATTAAAAAAAAAACAAATCCAACAATATGTTGCCTCCAGGGGACACATCTGAATGGAAAAGACATACACAAGCTGATGGTGAAAGATTGGGAAAATTTATACCATGCACACAGACCTCGTAAGCAAGCAGGGGTGGCCATCCTCCTATCGAATAAAATCGACCTCAAGACTAATTTAATCAAAAGGGATAAGGAAGGACATTATATACTGTTAACAGAAACCATTCACCGACAAGACATAACAATTATCAATATTCACGCAGCAAATAATGGTGCTGCGACGTTCATAAAACAAATTCTCCTCAAGTTCAAGAATCAAATAGACCACAATACAATAATTATGGGTGACTTCAACTCACCTCTCTCACCATTGGACAGATCCTCCAAACAAAAGTTGAATAAAGGAACTATAGAACTCAATATCACAATCAATACCCTAGACTTAACTGACATATATACAATATATCAACCATCATCAAGTGGATATACTTTTTTCTCAGCAGCACATGGATCCTTCTCAAAAATAGACCATATGTTATGCCATAGGGCAACCCTCAGTAAATATAAAGGGGAGGAGATAATACCATGAATTTTTTGTGATCATAATGGAATGAAACTGGAAACCAATGATAAAAGAAAAAAGAAAAAATCATACATCACCTGCAAAATGAACAATATGTTACTGAATGATCAATGGGCAACCCTCAGTAAATATAAAGGGGAGGAGATAATACCATGAATTTTTTGTGATCATAATGGAATGAAACTGGAAACCAATGATAAAAGAAAAAAGAAAAAATCATACATCACCTGCAAAATGAACAATATGTTACTGAATGATCAATGGGCAACCCTCAGTAAATATAAAGGGGAGGAGATAATACCATGAATTTTTTGTGATCATAATGGAATGAAACTGGAAACCAATGATAAAAGAAAAAAGAAAAAATCATACATCACCTGCAAAATGAACAATATGTTACTGAATGATCAATGGGTTACAGAAGACATAAAGGAGGAAATAAAAAAATTCTTCGAGATAAATGAAAATACAGACACAACATATCAGATTCTATGGGAAACAATGAAAGAAGTTTTAAGAGGTAAATTCATCGCCTGGAGGTCATTCCTCAAAAAAAGAAAAAAAAAAAACAACAAATAAATGAGCTCACACTTTATCTCAAGCCCTAGAAAAGGAAGAGCAAAACAACAGCAAATGTAGCAGAAGGCAAGAAATAATTAAAATCAGAGCGAAATTGAAACAAAAGAAACTATTGAAAAAATTAACAAAACTAAAAGTTGGTTCTTCGAAAAGATAAATAAGATCGACAGACCCTTAGCAGAGCTAACGAAGAGAAGAAGAGAGAGAACTCAAATTACTAACATACGGGATGAAAAAGGCAATATCACAACAGATGCAACATAAATACAGAAGAAAATTAGAAATTATTTGGAAAACTGTATTCCAATAAAATAGAAAATAGTGAAGACATCGATAAATTTCTTAAGTCATATGATTTGCCCAGACTGAGTCATAAGGGAACACACAATTTAAACAGACCAATATCAATGGATGAAGTAGAAGAAGCAATCAAAAGACTACCAACCAAGAAAAGCCCAGGACTGGATGGGTATACAGCAGAGTTTTACAAAACCTTTAAAGAAGAATTAATACCAATACTTTTCAAGTTATTCAGGAAATAGAAAAACTGGGAGCTCTGCCGAATTCATTCTATGAGGCCAACATCACCCTGATTCTGAAACCAGACAAAGACACCTCAAAGAAAGAAAACTACAGACCAATATCTCTGATGAACCTAGATGCAAGAATCCTCATTAAAATTCTGGTGAATTGGATAGAAAGGCACATCAATAAAATTGTGCACCATGATCAACTAGGATTCATCCCTGGGATGCAAGGCTGGTTCAATATACGGAAATCAATAAATGTTATTCACAACATCATTGGACTTAAAGATAAGAACCATATGATCATCTCGATAGACGCAGAAAAACCATTCAACAAAGTAGAGCATTCCTTTATGTTCAAAACATTTTAAAAACTAGGGATAACAGGAACTTACCTCGACATTGTAAAAGCTATCTATGTTGAGCCTCAGGCTAGCATCATTCTGAATGGAGAAAAGTTGAAGGCATTCCCTTTAAAATCTGGAACAAGACAGGGATGTCCTCTATCACCACTTCTATTCAATATATTTCTCGAAAAAACTGGTCAGAGCAATTAGAGAGATGAAAGACATTAACGGCATAAAAATAGGAAAAGAAGAACTTAAATTATCACTATTTGCAGATGACATGATTCTATACATAGAAGACCCAAAAGGGTCTAAGAAAAAACTACTAGAACTAATAAATGAATGCAGCAATGTGGCAGGATACAAAATCAACATGCATAAATCAAAGGTATTTCTGTATATTAGCGACAAAACTTCTGAAACAAAAATGAGTCCAAACACTGCATTCCCAATTTCCTCAAAATAATTAAATACTTGGGAATCAACCTAACAAAAGAGGTGAAAGATTTATATAATGCAAACTACAGAACCCTAAAAAGAGAAATAGAATAAGATCTTAGAAGATGGAAAAATATACCCCGTTCATGGATAGCCAGAACTAACATCATCAATATGGCGATATTACCAAAAGTTCTCTATAGGTTTAATGCAATGCCAATCAAAATCCCAAAGGAATTTTTTGTAGAAATAGATAAAGCAATCATAAAATTCAAATGGAAAAATAAAAGACCCAGAATAGCAAAAGCAATTCTAAGCAGGAAGTGTGAATCAGGCAGTATAGCGATACCAGATTTCAAACTATATTACAGAGCAATCATAATAAAAACAGCATGGTACTTGTACGAAAACAGGTGGGTGGACCAATGGTACAGAATGGAGGACACAGAGACTAATCCAAAAAGCTACAACTATCTTATATTTGATAAAGGAGCTAATGGCCTGCAACGGAGGAAGGATAGCATCTTCATCAAATGGTGTTTGGTAAACTGAAAATCCATATGCAACAAAATGAAACTGAATCCCCTCCTCTCGCCATGCACAAAACTTAACTCAAAGTGGATCAAGGAGCTAGATTCAAATCAGAGTCTCTGCGTCTGATAGAAGAAAAAGTTGGCTCCGATCTACATATTGTGTGGTCAGGCTCCGAATTCCTTAATAGGACACCCATAAAACAAGAGTTAATAACAAGAATCAAGAAATGGGACTTACTTAAACTGAATTTTTTTTTTCTCAGAAAGAGAAACAATAAGAGAGGTAAATATGGAGCCTACATCATGGGAACAAATTTTTAGTCCTCACCCTTCACATGGAGCCCTAATATCTAGAGTATACAAAGTATACAAATAACTCAGAAAATTATACAATAAGATAACCAATAACCCAATGGGCCAAGGACCTGAACAGAAACTTCTCGGAGGAGGACATAGAATCAATTAACAAGTACATGAAAAAATGCTCTCCATTTCTAGCAGTAAGAGAAATGCAAATAAAAACCACCCTAAAATACCATCTCAATCCAGTGAGATTGGCATCCATAATGAAGTCAATCAACAACAAGTGCTGGCGAGGATGTGGGGAAAAGGGTACTCTTGTACATTGCTGGTGGGACTGAAACAGGTGCAGCCAATTTGGAAAGCAGTATGGAGACTCCTGTGAAAGCTTGGAATGGAAGCACCATTTGACCCAGCTATTGCCCTTCTTGGACTATTAACTGAAGACCTTAAAAGAGCGTACTACAGGGATACTGCCACATCAATTTTCATAGCAGCACAATTCACAATTGCTACACTGTGGAACCAACCCAGATGCCCTTCAATAGATGAATGAATAAAAAAATGTGACTTTTATATACTATGGAGGATTACACAGCACTAAAATATGCCAAAATAATGGAATTTGCAGGAAAATACATGGCACTAGAGCAGATTATGCTTAGTGAATCTAGCCAATCCCTAAAAAACAAATACCAAATGTCTTCTTTGATATAATGAGAGCAACTAAGAACAGAGCAGGGAGGAAGAGCATGAAGAAAAGATTAACATTAAGCAGAAACATGACTTGTGTGAGGGAAAGGGAGAGAAGAGGGAAATTGCATGGTAATGGAGAGAGACACTTATTGTTACACAAAATTACATATAAGAGGTTGTGGGAAAATAAACAAGGAGAGAAATGAATTACAGTAGGTATGGTAGAGAGAAAAGATTGGAAGAGAAGGGAGGGGGTATAGTAGAGTATAGGAAAGGTAGCAGAATACAACAGTAACTAATAGGGCATTATGTAAAAATATGGATGTGTAACTGATGTGATTCTGCAATCTGTATTTGGAGTAAAAATGGGAGTTCATACCCCACTTGAATCTAATGTATGAAATATGATATGTCAAGAGCTTTGTAATGTTTTGAGCAACCAATAAAAAAAAGTAGCGATATATATGCCAATAGAAATTCATCATGAAATATATATAATCCACAGATTGAAAAATATTAATTTTACTGAACATGAAATTATGTATAATGTTATTCAACTAGGATGCTCACCCATAGGTTGAATTTTCAGTTCCAACAGCGTTTAGGAGGAGTGATCTCTTCTCTCAATTTGCATCTGCCAATTCAGCCACCTCACAAGTGTATACGAGTGATATCAGGTAGGATTCTATATGTGCATATAAAAATACATGTGCTGAATAGGCTACAGAGAAAGGGAGACAGGGATTCATATATTTGTTAATTTTAAAAAACACATGTAGAACTATTTCAACAAAAAATTGACTAGATTTATAACTCCTACAAAATATAATGCAAAAGGCAATTCCAACTATACAACATGCCTCCTCTGAACTGCTTGTGTTTCTTTTCTTTTTGGGTTATTTTTCACCATCATATTAGGATCATTAGTCAGAGTCTAGTAGGGTATGGGTTAGTGTCAGGGATACAGTATTTCAAATGGAAAATTGAAAAATGAATCCAATGTGTATGTAAATATGTGCTACACAAAAATCTTCTCACTCATATCCAGAACAATGCCTTGACATTACCTTCACCCAAGTAAGACACAATTATAGTAGAAAAGTGTGAAAATCTATGAATACATATATGGAATGGAATATCCTCGGGAGTTCACAACCTTGGAGGTGGTAGAGGCGTTTCCAAAAGTAAGGGACAGGGTAAACACTCCACAAACAAAGAGCTCTGCTGGCCTAAGACTTCTTGGAATACTGCCTCTGAGGTTGGGCACTTGAAATATATGTTGTTGTCATGAGCTTTGGCTTCCTTTGTAGTGAGACCATAAAAGCTGGGTCTGCTTCTATGTGACCTGGAAGACATGATTTCTTATTTTCCAATGAACATGAGGCAGCAGTGCTCAATTTTCTCTTTGTAGGTAAACTATGTCCACTGGAGGCTAAGTGTCTCCCGGTGGGGACTGTGAAGACATTTGATCATCCTCCACTTTTCGTGGTGTGTCTTGCTGCTACACTGGGAATTTGGTACTTGCTTCACACAATATAAGAAGTTCATCTGGGATACAGTGCTGGAGCGTGTTCTGTCACGTGGGGTGGGTTAGCGTCTGCAGGAGAATGTACCAACCAGTCTTCTATCCCACATAGCTTGTCCCAATAACCATAGCAACCTGATTATGAACATTGCCCTGAAACCTCTCCACATAAGAAGATGCCTTTACCTACAAGGGAATGGGGGCTGCGCCATATCAGTCACAAGCCATTTGTAAGCCGATAGCCGATCCACATGGCCCCACCTTGATGTTTCATCACATACCTGCCCACCACTACACTAGGCCCACTACTCACCAGGCTCCAAATTCCTGGCATCTCGTATTCTACACCATTTTCATGAAACCCAGTCAAACAGGGCACTGTCTGGTATACACATGATCAGCAACAGGACATCCAAAGTTTCTGTAGTGCCACCTGGTCATGGGAATTTCAAAACTTTTATGGTATTTATCTAGCAATTTTTCAAGGATGAAGTTACAGGCACTGTGGGTTTCAATTCATTCAGGAACCGTTAAGTGTTGAGAAAGCTCATTTCAATGAATGCTCTGGAGAACTTTAAAGTCAAGGCTTCTCAAAGAGTTGCCAACAGGTCACATGAAGCCAGGCCAATTGACGTCTACAATGTGAGGTCCATGTGTGTTTTGAATCTCAACTATGGCTACCAAGTCTTTCAGAATAAAATCATGTGATATCCTGGCTGAGATTCCCAGGCCTCTGTGGAAAGCCAGCCTGGGCCAAGATCTCAGTTTCCAAGAGTGAGTCTCATGCGTGGCCTCCTAAAATCCCAACACAATTCATGGCAATACTTCTCTGAGGTCAGTTCCAGAACTCAGTCTCTAAGGGTAAATCATACCAGATTTCAAGCCCAGGTGGACCCAGTCATCCCTTCCAACCGCCACAAAAATGACCAAAATTAAAATGAAATCACTCCCACAGGGCCATAATCTTTTTCCTTGTAGACACTCATCATAACCCCTAGCTGGAGGTTTCAATGAGCACAAGGTAGTGTCCAAAATAAGCTCACTTGCCCCTCATTTGCCTAAAAACATGGTGGCCTGAACACTATTCCTGTGAACCAGGAGTGATCAAATATTCCTGCTGTTAAAGTGTTCCGCTTCTCAATTTGAGGCCTACTGGCTGAAGCCTATAAATTTTTGATGTGATTTGGAGTCATGAGAAAACCCAAGCACATGTGGGCTAGCCTCTGCAGGGATTTCAAAGACTCATTTGACCCTAAGGATCACTATTCTCACTTGATGGAGGTCAGGAACCTAAAACAAGAAGGCAAAAATATTCATCCACAATGACTTCTCTTTTGGTCATT
This sequence comes from Callospermophilus lateralis, assembly GCF_048772815.1. Lineage (NCBI taxonomy): Eukaryota > Metazoa > Chordata > Mammalia > Rodentia > Sciuridae > Callospermophilus > Callospermophilus lateralis. The sequence continues at coordinate 78,232 of NW_027513298.1, read as the reverse complement.
TTGGTTTTGGAACCACATGGGATCTTTCTTTAGATCCATCAGGTGCTGAGAATCTAAGCCACAACCTCATTCAAGGACAAGAGGCTGATTCAGACACATTCCATTCCAAAGCAATTAAGCAAAGAGCCACAGGTGATGTCCATTCATTTCCATATGAAAACAGTCTTCTTAATGCTACATAACTGGGTGGCCTGAGGCAAAGACTTTCCTGATATTCAGGATAATAGAAACAGAAGTAAGCAAATGGCCCAAAGAAGGGTTTCTCCACTGAGACATTACTGGTCACACTGATATCTGAGTTTTCTGAGATGCTCCCATTCCCTTAAGCTATCCAGTACATGGCCATGTCACAGAGCCCTGTGGTGTTACATATCTGGGACTAAAAACCATGAGCCTATTCTGGAGAGTGGCTGGAAAACACGAAGAAAACAGGAACTTAAGAAGATAGTAGATGTTGCCCATCCATAAGGCAAGCTGCAGTCCATTCATCAATTGGGCAGTAAGAATGTGGGGAAGCTTTCAAGTAGAAACAACGCTTCCATTGATGCATTATCTTTTCTAATGTCTACAACAACGGATACACTGGGATACACAGACATAGAAACACTCACCATGTCAAAGGACTTACTAGAAATAGTCCACTCCAAACCAAATACACCACCTTTCCTAGCTATTCTCAGAACATCAGAAAAAACCACAAACTCACACCTACAACAGCAAAGGCGATTCTTTCACCCAAGTAGGTCTGTGATTATCCGAAGTGTCTTCTGACTGGTGGGCCATATTATGTTCCCCAAAAAATGGCCTGTCCTGTTTCAGATCTGGTCTCCTTGGCCAATTCTGTGAAGTTGTCAGGAGCCAGTGGTTCGCCACTACCTACTTTCTCAGGAAAGGCCCCTCTTCCGAGCTCTGCTGGAATTTGGCCATCCTCACATCAGTAGGTACCAAGAAAGACCTACTATGTCTTTGGGAAAAACAAATAAGTTAGCCCACTGGGACTCGGAGTGAGACTGACTCTGGGTGCCTGGCTTCCGGGATCCCAAGTTCAGAGAATTCCATCACCAAGGAAGTGAAGTGAGGTCACTTCTTTGAGGAACTGAATATGGTCACTGCCTTGGTAACCACTTTGTCCTAACAGTTGCTTCCAAGGTTCCTATGAGATGGAGGCTGCCCCAACATCCTGTGACACATTCAGAAGTTAGAATGGTATATCAACCATAGGCACCCAGGAACAGCTCTCCACACAGGCCTGCATAGGTCCATCTTCTCTACTTTAAGAAGGCAGAGGCTGATTCAGACACATCAATTCTTCCTGACCAGGTTGTTTGCCATGGAAGATGACTATTGCTCTCTCAGGTCCTACATAGCTGCCTACATATTCTCCAAGGATCATTTCTCCATGGATCTTTTAGGTTCTCAGCAGGTGGAAGATAATCTACATTCCTATATTGTAAGACCCACTCTGTCCCTGCTCTTCTGTAAGTTGTATTGAAGGAAGAGTGTATGGTTAGGGTTAATAATAGGTTCGATTTGGGTTACGAATCATTCTGCAGGATGAATAATGGCATTGGCAACCTGTGGTATTTACAAGAGTATATATGTGAAATATAACTATGAAAGCAGAAATCTAGGTAAGATTTGAAGCCCAGAAGAGCATTGGGGACTTGAGTGGGATACTTAGCTTTGAGTTATGTGCTGCACAGATGTCTCAAATAAATCAATATACACTGGCATCGGACCTTGTACTTTGGATGATTGAATGTTGAAGAGAACATCCAGTCAAAAAGCGATAATCGGTAGGATTAGGAAGGTAGTCGGTAGGTTTAGAAAGAAGAGTGAGTATAGGATTTGGACCAAAAGTTCTTTAGCAATAGGGTTTCGGGTAGAGAGTGTATGTAAATGTCAGTACATGTGAAGAGTCAGTCACAATGATGAACTGGGGAAAATATAGGAAAGCAGATATCAATAGAGACATAAGGAAATCAAGCAAAGTATAAATTGTGTGATAGGGTTAGACATTTTCAACAGGTTTGAAGTTGAATATATAATCTTAAGAAGAAACAAATATGTAGTCAAAAATAGAATTGATATTTGAGAGCATTAGGCAACCTGGACATGGATGTTTTTAGTAATCCATGCTCACTTTCCATTTACGCTTTGGTACAATTGTAAGTGTGACCTTTGCTTTTTGTGTCCAGAATATTTCTGTAATAAAATGTGTATGTAGATCAGGTGACATGAGTATTTCTTCCACCATTTCTTGGAGCAATATTTTGAAGACTTATAAATTAGTATGGTCGTACAAAGAGGTGTACCCTATTTCTATGAATATACAGATAATGCATGAATAGACCATACTGTGAATAAATAATATAACTGGATCCACTTTAAATAATGGATTGAATAGATATCTGAAAATATATAAGAAATGTTATATTGATATACAATCATTCATTCCAACCAGTTATATATCTAATGATCATCTTACGGTTATGGTTTATCATGAAGGGTTTGTGAGTTTTGTTTCAAAATTGATTATGGAAATCAAAAATAATATATTTGGAAAAAAGTCTCATGAATAGACCAGTAAAGAAACATAGAGGAATACATGTGTTCTGGAGCAGGAAGTGATTGAAAGTGAAACAAATGCCTATAAATTTGCCAACTAGTGAATCAAATATATATTCTATGATGTACATAAACTGAAGAAATAGTAATGTACCAGTGTGGAATGAAAATTAACGTCAAAATACACATCATGTTCCATAGTAACCTACATGCATTGATGTTAAACTGGGTTAGTTAATGTAGACATATTAGGATTTGTATGCACCTTTCACTGAAGTTAGTTTTCAGTACTAGGAAACAAATATGTATTTCGGGTGGATGAATATTTCTAAGAATAATCTTGTGAAAAGTTGATTATTAATCCACATACATGAACATGAATGAATTTAGGGAGTGTATATAAGACACATATATTTCATATTTTTAAAAATATGGAGAGTATATATATATGTATATATATACATATATATATATACACACACACACACACACACACACACACACACACACACACAAACTTAGACATTAATAAGTAGCAATATATATGCCAATCGAAATTCATCATGAAATATATATCATAAAGATGCAAAAACATTCATTTTACTGAACATGGGTTCATGTATTATGTTGTTCTACTGGGAAGCTCACCCATAGGTTGAATTTTCAGTTCCAACAGGGTTTAGGAGGAGTGATCACTTCTCACACTTTGTATCTGCTATGTCATGTAATTCACAAGAATGTACGTGTGATACCATGCAGGATGCTATTTGTGCATATAAAAATACATGTGCTGAATAGGCTCCAGAGAATGGGAGACAGTAGTTCACATATTTGTTACCTTTGAAAACACATCGAGAACTATTTCAATTAAAAATTGACTAGATTTATAACACCTACCCTTTATCATGCAAAAGGCAAGTCGAACTCTGAACTGCATGTACTTATATACTGTTTGGGTTATTTTTCTCCATCATATTAGAATTAGTAGTCAGAGTCTAGTAGAATATGTGTTAGTGTCAGGGATTCAGAATTTCGAATGGAAAATAGGAAAATTAATCCAATGTGTATGCAAATATGTGCTACAACAAATCTTCCCACTCTCATCCAGAACCATGCCTTGACATTACCTTCGCCCCAAGTAAGACACAATTAGAGAAGAAGAGTTACAAAATCTGTGATTACATTTCTGGAATGGAAAATGCTCAAGAGTGCACAAACTTGGAGGTGGTATAGGAGTTTCCAAAAATAAGGACAAAGTACACACTCCACAAACATGGAGCTCTGCTTGCCTAAAACTTTTTGAGAAACTGCCACTGAGGTTGGGCACTGAAATATAGGTTGTTGTCACGAGTTAAGCTTCCTTTGTAGTGAGAACCTCAAAGCTGGGTCTGCATCTATGTGACCAGGAGGACAAAGTTTCTTATTTTACAATGAACACGAGTCAGCAGTGCTGAATTCTCTCTTTGTAGGTAAACTGTGGTCACTGGGCGCTTAGTGTCTCCCCGTGTGGACTGTGAAGCCATATGGTCATCCTCCATTTCGTGGTGTTTCTTCCTGCTGCACTGGGAGTTTGGTATTTGCTTCACGAAATACAAGGAGTTCAACTGGGACAAAGTGCAAGAGGGAGTTCTGTCACGTGTGGTGGGTCAGGGTCTGCAGGATGATACAAGAACCAGGCTTCTATCCCACATAGCTTGACCCCTTGACCATAGCAACCTGATTCTGAACAATGTCCTGAAATCTCTCCATATAACAAGTTGCCTTTACACGGAAGGTTCTGCTGGCTGCGCCATATCAGTCACAAGCCATTTGGAAGGCAATGGCAGATCCAAATGGCCCCACACAGATGTTTTATCACATACCTGCCCAACACTGCTCTAGGCCCACTACACAACAGAGTCCAACTTACTGACATCTCTGTTCTACACCATTTACATGAAACCCAGTAAAACAAGACACTGTCTGGAACATTCATGATCAGCAACATGTCATCCAAAGGTTCTCCAGTGCCACCTGGTGATGGGAATTTCAAAAATTTCATGGTATTTATCTAGCCATTTTTCAAGGATGAAGTTGGAGGCACTGTGAGTTTCAATTCATTCAGGAACCATTAGATGGTTAGGAAGCTCATTTCAATGAAAGCTCTGGAGAACACTCACAGGTAAGGCTTCCCAAAGAGTGGTGAAAAGATCACATGATGTTTAGCTCATTTAGCTCTACAATGTGAGGTCCATATGAGTTTTGACTCTCAATGATGGGTGCCAAGTCTTTCAGAATAAAATCATGTGGTATCCTGGCTGAGAGGCCCAGTGGTCTGTGGAAAGCCACCCTGGGCCTAGAACTCAGTTTCCAAGAGTGACACTCATGCCTGGCTTTCTGAAACCTCAACACTATTCATGGCAATACTTCTCTGAGTTCAGTTGCAGAACTCAGTCTCTAAGGGAATCACACCAGAGTTCAAGCACATGTGGACCAAGTCATCTCTTCTAACCGCCACCCAAATGACCACAATTTAAATTAAAAGACTCCAACACACATAATAACCTCTGGCTAGAGTTTTCCATGAGGGGGACAGCTCAAGTCCGTGTCCCAAATAAGCTCTCTTGCACCTAAATTGCCTAATTCAGGGTGGCATGGACACCCTTCTTGTGAACCAGGAGAGATCAAATAGGCCTCCCATTAATACTGCTCCACTTCTTCAATTTGAGGTCAACTGACTGTGGGGTTTGGATTCTTTATGTGAATTGGAGTCTTGAGAAAACCCAAGCAACCATGGGCTAGCCTCTGCAGAGCTCTGAAGATCTCATTTTACCCAAAGGATCCCTATTCTGACTTGATGGAGTTCAGGAAAGTTACAGAGGAAGGCGAGAAACTTCATCCACAAAAACTGCTCTTTGGCCATTTTGGTTTTGGATGTACACATGGGATCTTTCTTTATATCCATCAGAAGGTGAGAAACTAAGCCACAGCCTCACACAGGGCAAATAGGCTGATTCAGACACATCCTCTCCAAAACAATTAAGCAAGGAACCACAGGTAATACCCATTCATTTCCATTTGAAAACTGTTTTCTTCAGGCTTCACAAAGTGGTGGCCTGCGGAAAAGACCTTCCTGACATTCAGGGCAACAGAAGAAAAGGTAAGCAAAAGGCCCCAAGCATGGTTTCTCCACTGAGACTTTACTGATCACACTGATATCTGAGTTTTCTGAGATGCTCGCCATTCCCTTTAGCTATCTAGTACATGGTCATTTCACAGAGCTTCGTGGTTGTACATATCTTAAACACAAAACCATGAGCCTATTCTGGAGAGTGGCCAGAATTCAGGAAGAAAACAGGATCTTAGGAAGATAGTAGGTGTTGCCCATCAATAAGGCAAGCTGCAGTCCATTAATTAATTGGGAAGGATGAATGCTGGGAAGCTTTCTACCTGACAGGACATATTCATTGATGCATTCTCTCTTCTAATGTCTACAACCACGGGCGCAGTGGGATACACTGACATAGAAACACTCGCGTTGTCAAACGACTTACTAGAAACCGTTCACTCCAAACAAAACAAACCTTCTTTCATACCTATTCTCAGAACATGAGACAAAAACCACAAACTCACACCCACATCACAAAGGCACCTCCTTCCCCCATGAAGGTCTGTGACTATCCGGAGAGTCCTCTGACTGGTGGGCCATACTATGTTCCCAGAAATGGCCTGTTCTGTCTCAAATCTGGTCTTCTTGGCCAACTCTGTGAAGTTTTCAGGATCAAGTGGTGAGTCAATGCCTGCTTTCTCAGGAAAGCCCCCTCTCCATAGCTTTTCTTGCATTTTGCCATCCTCACATCAGTAGGTCCCAAGAAAGACTGAGTCTGTCCTTGGTAAATCAAAATAAGTTTGACAACTGGGACTGGGACCGGGACTGGCACTGGGTGCCAGGCTTCCTGGATTCCAAGTTCAGAGAGTTCTATCACCATAGAAGTTAGGTGAGGTCACTTCCTTTAGGAACTGAATTTGGTCACTGCCTTGGCAACAACTTTGTCCTACAGTTGCTTCTAAGGTTCCCATGAGAAGGAGGCTGCCCCTACTTTCTGTGACACTTTCACAAGTTAGAATGGTATGTCAACCATTGGCACGCAGGAGAAGCTCTCAACACATCCCTGCTTTGGTCCATCTTCTCTACATTAAGAAGAGAGTGGCTGATTCAGACACATCCCTTCATCATGAGCAGGTTGTTTGCCATGGAAGACTTTTGCTCTCTCAGGTCCTTCATAGTTGACTACATCTTCTCCAGGGATCATTTCTTCATGGACCTTTGAGGTTCTCAGCAGGTGGAAGATCCTCTATATTGCTGTATTTTAAGACCAACTCTGTCCCCGCTCTTCTGTAAAATTAGATTGAGAGAACAGTGTATGGTTAGGGTTAATAACAGGTTCAATTTGGGTGAGAAAAGAAACTACATGGTTGAGCAAACAGTGTCCTACAGTTAACAATAATATGAGAATTATTAATGGACCAGCCTGGGTGGATAAAAGCGTAGTTAACCAGGTGGACTATGTGAACCAAGACTCAAACCTCCCTTTGGGGGCCTCTGTCTTTCTTTGACCCTCTTCAAGTCGTTTTCTTAATTTACTCATAGATTCTTTTACAACTCCAGTATTGTCGGCATAAAAACATCATTCTTTCCTCAATGCAAGCAAAAAGGCACTCTTCTCTCATGAAGAGGAGGGCCAACACTCGCCTGCTCTGTAAACAACTTCAGAGAGAGAGAGGTTAAAATTCCTGTAAAGCTGTGATGCGGTTTTTAATGTCTTTAAGCTTTGGTCTATTTCTGCTTCTAATTGTGTCTTTGTTGTGTCTCATGGACTAGGGCATTTGTTCCTGTGCCCACCCCTTTAGCAACTATTATTCCTAATAGGATGGCTAAAGTGAGGAATACAGGTTCCTGGTGGAACCGGGTTGTATGCCCCCCTATTTGATCTTTAAATGAACCTGCATCCTGATAGAGCACTCTCGAAAACATCTGCATCATTACATAATTAATCGCATCTATTGACCATTTTATGAAAACATAAATAATGTTAAAGTGTATAGAATTATACTGTTGTAGGGATGGACAAGGAAAGGCACCTAAGATAGCACCAAAGACAGGAAAGCAGTTTTATTTGGTCGCATCCGTATTTAGAGGGCATTGCTTCTGTTGTAATCAATTAATCCACTGAACCCCAAGTTTTGGTAGTTTTAGTATTTGTACCCAACATGTAAGGGAAGGGGCTCAGAAGTTCACAGTCTGCAGAAATTTACACAAATCAGTTTTTGTTTCTGTTTTTTTCCTCTGTTCTGTGCACGTTAACGTTTCAAGGACACCTTGGAACGGGAGAGCTTTTTTGTCTCTTTTTTTTCCTCCTTGCCAGCTGTCACCATGGAGCCCAGTTGGTAACTTTTTTATCTTAGAAATGTAGCCATCTCTGTGAAGCCCCAGATCAAGGCCAGAGTCCTTGTTCACATATTTTGTGAAAAACTGGTAAGGCGATGTCTAGCTTAAGGGTGGTGATTTTTCCAGCCAGTGGCCAAGTAGAACAGGGCAACACGAAGAGTGGAAGTTTATCTCCATTGAACTTTTTCAGAGGGACTCTTTTGCTGAAAGACCTAAAGTAAGCCTTGGTGAAGACTTCTGGAGAAGGTCATTTAAGACATTTCTCTGGACCTGGTACAGAGGGGGATGACAGGGAAGGCGATGCTGAGAGCAGCTCTGTGGATCTGAGAATGAGGAAGGAGAGATGCCAAAGAATAATGGGAAAGGGGTTTGGGATTTTCATAGAACAAAAACTTGAGCAGTAGAACAGGTAGAGCAGAGGGGAAGATGGGAGTGAGTATTCCAAAAAGCCTGTGAGGGACTTTAAATTCTTAGAACCTGTTTTCAGTGATGACAAATCAACTTTAAAGGTCATTTTCATTACATCTTGGATAGGGGTCTGAGGGCTCTTCTCAGCTGGTTTGAGCTTTGGCTAAGCTTGCTAGAGGACTTGGTGGGACCTAGTGCAGACACTGACAGGAAAAGAGAGGAGTGAGTGGGTGGAGGGGTACCTCGGTACCTGCTTCCTCAGCAAGGGGGCAATGTTCTGAGATCCAGCGGAGGTTTGGGTTTTTGATCTAGTAATTGGAGGGGAGAAATCAGGTTGCTGAGGTGGGAGTGAAAGCAGAGAGTCTAGAGTAGAAGGCTGAGTGTGAGGAACTATTGGGGAAGCATAGTACAGGATGTGAGCGCAGGAGGAAAAAGGATTCCACATAGGGGAATTTCCCCCTTTTGAGCACTTGCCAAAGTTAAAAATGTCATGCAGAATTTGAAGATCTAGAGAACCCTCTGGGGGCCATAGTTTTTGGTTGTCTAATTGGTAATATGGCCAATGCTGTGTACTGAATTTGATGAGGAGTTTGGGTTCCACCAGGCAGCCCCTGTATGCTCACATCCCCATGACTTACACAAGAAGTCGGCTTTTCCCCCACACAGCCATGGCTGTTTGTCGCTTTGATAGTCTGCCGGGCATACATAGTAATATAGGCTAGCCAACCTGCATCTGGCTCGCGTGTCCCTGCATCCATAATGTTTGTTTCAATTATCTATGGTATGGAAGGGATTTAATGAAATTTTAGTGAGATCCTCTTCATCAGGTATATCTCAAAAGGAAAGACCTCTACCGAGCTGAAAAAATGTCTGGGTGGAGAGATAGCCACCAGATCCCTAAGGGGGCTGTTAAGGTCTCTTTAATGGTTCTATTTATTTTTTCTACCTGTCCTGAGTTCTGGGATATATAAGCATAATGTAACTTCCAATTAATCCACAGGGTCCTGGTTAACACCTGACTTACCTGGGCCATGAACACCAGTCCATTATCAGTCCATTAGGCAGATCGTATCTTGGAAAAATATCTTTCAGGATCTTCTTGAAAACCATTTGCGCCGTTTTTTTTTTTTTTTTTTTTTTTTGTGTGTGTGTGTAAGGCTTCAATCCCTCCTGAAAATGTATCTACAAAGACTAGGAGATATTTAAGTCCATACCTTGCTGGCTTAATTTCATTAATGTCCACTTCCCAGAATTGTCCTGGTCTGGTTCCTCGTAGGTGCTTTCCTCTAGGAAACTTGGAAGTGTAAGCATTACCCAATTGACGGATCCGACAGGCTTTTGTTACCCGTTCAGTTATTTCCTTTCGCTGTGAGTTGGTTAGTGGAGAACTCTGTTCTTAATCCTACAGTAATGCCTGCAGTTTTTTTGAACCAAGGTGAGTGAGTTGATGTGCATTTTTAACGAAGTGTAGGGCTTGCTGTAATTGCAGGCTGAGCTCAGTGAAGTTGAGGTGTTCAGTGTCAGTGTCCTTAGATGTTATCAAAAACTTCCTGGTACTCAGGGTTCCATTGAAATTGGGCATCTTCCTTTAACAGCGGTATAAAGGAGCAGCTAAGGACGCAAACCCAGGTATCCATAACCTGCAAAAGCCAGCAGTCACAAGAAATTCTCTGAGTTGTCTGCTGTAAGATGGGGGTGGTATCTACACAATGGTTTGTTTTCTGGGCTCAGTGAGCCATCGTTTACTGCCCCTAAGGGAATAGCCCAGGAAGATTACTTCATGCTAGCAAATTTGGGCCTTTTTGGCCGAAACTCTATACCCGAGTTGAGCAAGCTCATATAATAGTGCTTGGGTCCCAGACTCACAGTTTTCCTTGGTGTTGGCTGCCAGTAACAGGTCATCCACGTATTGAAGCTGGGTAACTTCAGGGTGCGTAGTTCTGAAGTTGTTGAGATCTCTGTGGAGGGCTTCATCAAAGAGAGTGGGGGAGTTTTTGAACCCCTGTGGGAGTCTAGTCCAAGTTAGTTGACCAGACGTTTTGGTTTCTGGGTCTACCCACCCGAAAGCAAACAGCAACTTACTATCTTTATGCAGAGGCAAGCAAAAGAAAGCATCTTTTAAGTTCAGAACAGTATATAATTTCCGCTCAGGGTTCAGAGTGCTAAGCAGATTGTATGGATTAGGTACCGTGGGGTGAATGTCCTGCACTCTTTTGTTGATCTCTCTTAGCTCTTTAATGGGGCGATAGTCCCTGGTTCCTGGCTTTTTTTTTTTTTCTAGTAGCAGGAGAGTGTTCCAGGCCGATTGACAGGGCCTTAGGACTCCTAAGGCCAGATATTTCTGAATATGGGGCCTTATCCCACCTTTAGTTTTTTTGCTTAGAGGATATTATTTGACATTGATTGGGGAGACTGAGGTTTTTAACTCCACTGTTATTGGAGGTTGTTTCACGGCCAGACCTAACACCGCAGTTTTTGCCCAGGCATCTGGGTAATCTGTTATCCATTTTTGGGGTAGCTTGCCTGTTTGATCAGTCTTGGGGGGTGTGAAGAGTGGACGTTCATCTTCTACTAATATAGTTAAAGTGGTGACTATAGGAGTTTTACTGAAGGATTTACAAATTTCATTTGGGGGCCTTCAGGGTTAAAAGTTATTTTGGCCCAGAGCTTGGTGAGCAGATCTCTGCCCATCAATGGGTGCGGGCATTCTGGTCTTACTAGGAAGGAGTGATGGATTTTTTCTTTCCCCAGGTCCATGGTCCTCTTAGTTGTCTAAGCCCGATATTTACTGTCATCAGCCCTTTGAACTAGAGACCTTTTATTTGATAGAGGGCCCAATGGGGCCTTAAGGGCTGAGTATACTGCTCCTGTATTCACTTCAAAGTTTACTGGAGTCCCCTCCACTTCAAAAGTTACCCTGAGCTAGGGGAAGGGATCTGAGCCCCGACTTTCTTAGTCATCCTCCAGAGTCAGAATTGCCAGCTGGCGTGGCTGTCTCTTTATAGGGAACTCTATGGCCCAGTATCCTTTTTCTTTAGAGTAGGCACACTGATCTGAGGCCAGGGGTGGCCTCTGGCATGGGCCCTTCCTGTCACCCTGTGTCTTAATTTCTGGCCTCTTTCTTGTTGTGATCAGGACCTTAGTCAATGCCTTAGTCTGTCTTTTGCTTCTCTCATCCTCCGTTTGCTCCCTTTCTTTCTCCCTGTTTCTCTCTTATAGTATACTTTCTAGGCTTCTTTGACTAAATCTCTCTTTTAAATTTTTTTTTTAATATCCATGGCAGCTTGCTCAATTAAGGCCATCATGACAGATGCCTTTTAATCCGCTGAGGATCGAAAGAAGTATATCTCTTATATGCCTCCATGATTCTCTCTAGAAACATAAAGGGAGATTCATCAGGCCTTTGAATAATTTCTCTTACCATGGCCAAATTAGTTGGTCACCCAGCGGTCCCTTGGAGACCCGCTGTTAGAGCCTGGCAATAATTGAACAGATGCTCCCTATCTTCCAACGTGTTGGGGTCCCTGTTGAATAGGTTTAAGGAGAAGCCAGCTTTCATTATGTTGGGAAGTTGTGTTGGTCGCCCATCAGGTCTGAGGATATTTTTTCTACATTCCAGGAGATTTTTCTCTCATTGCTCTGTCATGAAGAGAGTCGCTAGGTGGTGTTGGCAGTCACCCCAAGTAGGCAGGTGTGAAAACGTCGGTGAGTTCTCTGAGTTCTTTTAGCCGGGCCAGCTTCCTCCAGGGAAGGAGGGTCTGTCTGTGCTGCGGGACAGTCATCTTGATGGCACTGGGCCAGCCTAGCTTCCTCGAATGGTGGAGAGGCTGAGTCAGCAGAAGGGGAATCACTTAGAGGGTGTTGGGGGTTGGGAGACGAGGGCAGATGATAAGGAGGGGGAGGAGAGTCCAGTAGAGTCTTGAGACTCAAGGAGAACAGAGGGTGGAGGAGGAGGAGCAGAGAGTTTGAGAGATAGAATTGTGGGGGAAGGAGTAGGAGCAGGTGCAGGGACAAGGAAAGGCTTGACCCATGGAGGAGGAGATTTGTAGAGGTACTGACAAGTTAAGATATATGGCTGTTGATCAGGATGTCTATGTGGCCCCTGCTGAAAGACAATATCTCGGACTTTTCAAATAAGTGCGAAGTACAAAGATCCTTCTAGGAGCCATCCGACTGCAATGGTGGGTCATTCTGTGACACAGAATCTGCCAGGTCTGGCGTTTTACTGAAAAAGAAAGATTCTGAGCCCTTAAGCAGAATTTGGTCCAGTGATCAAGGGTCAGGGACAGAGGCATTGAAATGATCTGTCCCATAATCAAATATACACAGACAGTGAAAGCAACGACACACAACACAGACAAGACAAGACAATAAAGACAGGCAATGGACGTCCAATACTGAGACCAGGATTGACTAGTCGGCAAAACCTGAAGGGCTGGCAATACCGAATCAGAAACAAAATATCACTGAGTCGAGGAGACTATTGTTCCTCGATTTCCCGAGTCTATCTCCCAGGAACATGGTCTGTGGCTCTGTGGCATGTGTGTCAGCCACCATGGGAGAGAGCTCACGCTCTTTACCAATAGCCATTTTGCCATACCCTAACCTGAAGCCTGAAACCAGAAAGATGGGTCTTATTTACCCCCAGAGGAGCCCGTTGGGGGTATTTTGTCTGCAGCTGCCGGATCTCGCTAGGGCCACCAGATGTAAAGGTTGGGCGAGCATCTGTGGCAGAGACCACCAAGAGACAGTCTCATGCAACAGCAAAGGGTTTATTGGGAGTCCGGCATGAAGGGCTCAGAGATCACTTGAAGAGAGCAGAGAGCCCTGAGAACAGCTTAAGAAATGCTTATATATTTTCCTTGGAGAGGGCAGGGAGAGAAATTTATTGATGGGTAATGGCAAGTTTGCAGTTTGCGTGCAACTGGTTGACGGAGTATATTCTGAAGTTTGGCAGTTGGGGACAGCACATTCTGGGAACAAGAATAGTAAACAGTTCTCAAGAATACAACGGTGTTTTGTTAAGCATACAGAAAAACAGGAAGTGACAAGTATCTATTTTATTAACCTTTCAATATAAGTATGAAAACAGAAATCTAGGTAAGATTTGAAATCCAGAAGTTCATTTGGCCCTTGATTGGTATACTTAGCATTGAATTACGTTCTGTAGAGATGTCCCAGAAATATGGATATACAATGTCATTGGACCTTGTACCTTCTCGGAGGTCAGTTCCAAAACACAGTCTCTAAGCAGAATCACACCAAAGTGCAAGCCAAGTTGGACCCAGTTATCTCTTCCAACTTTCACACAAATGACCGCAGTTAAAACCAAAACACTCTCACATGACACTCATCTTCTTCCATATAGACACTCATCATAACTTCTGGCAGGAGGATTCCATGAGAGGCGCAGCACAAGACAGTGTCCCAAATAAGCTCCCTTTCCCCTCATTTACCAAAAGTCAGGGTGGCCTGGACAACCTTCCTGTGATCCAGGAGTGATCAAATATGCCTGCCGTTAACACAGCTCTGTTCTCCAATTTGAGGCCTACTGACTGTCGGTTTAGATTCTTTATTTGAATTGGATTCATAAGAAAACCCAAGAATCTATGGGCTAGCATCTGCAGGGCTTTGAATAACTCATTTGACCCATTGGATCCCTATTCTCACTTGAGGGAGGTAAAGAACCTTACGGAGGAATGCGAGAGACTTCATCCACAATGACTGATTTTTGGTCATTTTGATTTGGATCCACACATGGGATCTTTCTTATGATCCATCAGGTGCTAAGAATCTAAGCTCTAGGCTCACACAGGGTCAAGGGGCTGATTCAGACACATCCCTTTCCAAAGCAATTAAGCAAACAGCCACAGGTGATGCCCACTCATTTCCGTTTGAAAACTGTTTTCTTCTGGAATCTCGAAGGCGTGGCCTGAGGCAAAGACCTTCCTGACATTCAGGGCAACAGAACAATAGGTAATCAAAAGGCCAATTGCAGGGTTTCTCCACTGAGACTATCCTGGTCACACTGGTATCTGAGTTTTCTGAGATTCTTGCCAATTCCTTCAGCTATCCAGTACATGTCCATGTCACAGTGCTTGGAGGTGCTACATATCGTGGACACAAAAGCATGAGTCTATTCTGGAGAGTGGCCAGAATTCAGGAAGAAAACAGGAACTTAGGAAGATAGCCGGTGTTGCCCATTGATAAGGCAAGCCCTAGAGCATTCATTAGTTGGACAGGATGAATGCTGGGAAGCTTTCTAATAGACAGGAAACATCCATTGATGCATTCTCTTTTCTAACGTCTACAACCACGGACACAGTGGGTTACACAGACATAGAAACACTCGCCTTGTCCAACAACTTACTAGAAACAGTTCACTCCAAACCAAACAAACCGACTTTCCTACCTATTCTCTGAACATGAGACAAAACCACAAGCACACATCCACATCCACAAAGGCACCTCCTTCCCCCAAGTAGGTCTCTCACTCTCCGGAGTGTCCTCTGACTGCTGGGCCATACTGTGTTCCCCCGATATGGCCTGTCCTGTCTCAGATCTGGTCTCCTTGTCCAACTCTGTGAAGTGGTCAGGAGCCAGCTGTGAGCCACTACCTGCTTTTTCAAAAAAGGCCCCTCTTCAGAGTTTTCCTGGCATTTGGCCAGCCTCACATCAGTAGGTACCAAGAAAGACTGACTCTGTCCTTGCTAAATCGAAGCAAGTGAGACCACTGGGACTGGGACAGGGATTGGCTCTCTGTGCCTGGCTTCCTGGATCCCAAGTTCAGAGAGTTCCATTACCAAGGAAGTGAGGTGAGGTCGCATCCTTCAGGAACTGAATGAGGTCACTGCCTTGGCAACCACTTTGTCCAAACAGTTGCTTCCAAGCGTACCATGAGAAGGAGGCTGACCCTACTTTCTGTGGCACTTTCACAAATTAGAATGGTATATAAACCATAGGCACCAAGGAACAGCTCTCCACTCAGGCCTGGTTTGGTCCATCTTCTCTATATTAGGAAGAGAGCCTTTAGTCCCGGGAGCATTGCAGTGAACCTCCGCACTAAAACTATTAGCAAGCACCTGATGGAGGAGGCCTCCATAGGTAAGTGGCGCCTTTATAACATCTGATATCCGGTTAAGGGAGATCTCTTCTGATGACAGAGATGTGGCCTGGGGAGACTCACATATACTCCTGTCCAGGACAGTAACAAGAATCATTGTGTCCTCTGTTCTGTTCTGTAGGAAATTCCTCTGGAAGTGTAGAGAGGTGCCCACGGGCACGCACGCACTCGTACCCTGGAGCTTTAGCAAGATCTTGCACTGTACCACTGTTTTTCTGTTTAGGCGCCGGGTTTCTGTTTTTCTTTGTGTGTGTGTGTGTGTGTGTGTGTGTGTGTGTGTGTGTGTGTTTTGTTCTGCGTTCTATTTTTTTTTGTTTGTTTGTTTGCTTTTGTTCATTTTGTTGTGTGATTTCAGTGGTAAAAACTTAAGGATATTGGACGTGAAAATGGGTAATAAAGAGAGTAAGCCTGACACCCGTTTGAACTGTGTTTTAAGGAACTGCGATGAACTTTACCCCCCTTTGTTAAGCAGGATGATAGAAGCCCCTAGCTGGCTGCCTGGAGCACACCCATTGCAGAGGGCAATGCCTGCTGGGGACCTAAGAACTGAGTATCTCCCAGGTTAACAAGTGAAACTCCTTTAAAACTCCTTGTCCCTCCAGATCAAGAGAGTCACAAAATTTGGCAGAGTCCCCTGTGTTTCTCCTTTGTTAGCAAAGCAATTAACCTCCCCTTTTCTTTTTCTCAGAACCCATTCCTCATTATTTAATTGGTATAAATTGGCTTCTAGGTCAGGAACCGAACTTTAAGTTACAAATTTGGTATCCCCCCTCCGCCCCAGAACTTTGTGAGAGCTGTCTACTGAAATGTTAGGAGATGGAGCTTGCTTGGGGTGGAACTGAACCAGAGGAGCTAATCCTGTAAGTAAAAGGAGGGACTGAGGGACCCCCAGCAGCTGCCAAAGCCCTGTTGATTCAGGGAATACCCTCCTTCCTTCCGTGCACTGTAAGAATTACGGCACCTCTGTCTTGTTAAAAAAGAGAAAAAGAAAAAGGGGACACTAAATTCATTAAAGTCACCATATAGACACTTTATTTTACATTTCAGGTTGCCCCTCTGTTAAAACATCTGGTTCCCCCCATGGTGCCACTGGTGTAGTAGATTTTTATGGTGCCACTGGTGTAGTAGATTTTTCTCTTATCTGCTCTGGTTTAAAGGATTCTGTCTGGCAACCATAGTCTCTACCTCCTTTCTGTCTGTCTTGTGTCTTTGTTTCTGGTCCTTTAAGACATGTACAATAATGTGTTGATATTATAAAATTTTTCTTGGGAATGATCTTAGCTGAATGTGTGTCTAAATGATGATGTTTTATCATAACAAACTGGTATCTGAATGGGTTTTTGAAGCATTGCACAATCTTGCAGTTAAAAGTCGAGTTTAGGTAATTGTTTAGTTTAAGATTTCAGGTAATTCATGCCAGAGAACTTAAATACTTAGGATGCAAAACTGAAGAACTCTACTTCCAATTGGCAAGTAACTTCCCAATCATTCAGTCTTTTTTTTTTTTTTTAACCAATTTTGATTTCGGTAGCCAGGGAAAATGTCACTGTGTGTACCAGTGCATTAATTTGGACAAGGATAGTAAACCATAGTATGGTATCTGTTGACAAAATAAGATGTAAAGACATAAAATTTTGTGAATTGTATCTTAAACTTGTATCATAATTTTCAACACCCGAACCTGAAAATTATGGTTAAAATGCCTTAGGCCTGAGGTGTCTGCTCAGAATAGCAGTTTTTTCCTGCTCCTTCCAGACCTCAGCCATGACTTATGTTGAAATGCAAATGAAAGAAGCCTGCAAGCTTAGTAGGAGACTGATTTGATGCCTAACGGAAAGAAAAACTAAATTGTATGGTATTTACTAATTACTGGCCAGTCGTTTTTTCTAGGACTCTTATTTTTTTCCTTAGATTCTGTATTTTCTTTTTGAGCTCATGATTCTGAGCATGCAGACCTAGGCTAATGTTTTTCTGATCAGTTCTATCTTTGACCAACTGTGGACTTCTTGAAACATTGCAATAAAGATTTAACCTGCGAAAAACTACAAGGCCTTTACTATTATTATGTGTGTACAATTTTGTTATGTGTTGTCTGTCTATATATACATATGTTCGTATATCATATATATGATACACAAATTAACATATATAAGGAGCGCTCATAAAAGAAGCGCTCATAAAAACAAATTTTAAAAAGTGGATCCAAAGATCTTTAGTTCACGTGGTTTAAATGTTTCAATTTAAATTGGATAAACAGATAAAAATAAATGTTTTTAAATTTAAGCTTACAAATTTTTCTAGGTGTTCAAAAATCTAATAAAATATTAATATCTACAAAACGTCTAATGTGCCTTGGTTCTAGGACATTTTCTTCAACATAAAAATGGTTTACACTGTTCAATACATTTCTCTAATATTTTGATAAATAAGTAAAGTAAATTTGATATGGGATTACTCATTCGTGAGTACTTTTGTTAGATATCTGATTCATTTACTAAGGTCTGTATGAGTTTTTACTAAACTCTATATAAGATTTTAAAAATCAGTCCTGTGTTAATGAGACAAAAATTTTTTGAAACATAAGTTTACCCATAACATTGTGTTTATTAAGTTTTATTTTTTCTAGAGCAAGGAACCATAAAAATTAAACAACTTATTAAATCAGAACTGTTATTTTAGAGCACTGTACTGCCATTTCTTTAAAAGGTAAACTTGGTTAATGTAGAAACATCAATGTAATTGTGATGCTATTAATGTTTTCATATCTTACAGGTATGAAAGTCTGTAAGGTAGAAACTTTAAAAGAGCATTATATCAAGCTGGTGTTCTGAAGTTGTATGGTAAAAAAATATATTGGAGATTTATTTACCTGTTATCAATAAGATATGTAAAGTTTCATGTTACTTTTTACATTGTGGAACAATTTAAATGTATTTTTAAGTTAATGAGAGCCTAATCTATGTAAAAGTTGAAAACTTTCAGGCTTTCTTTAATTCATGTTTTAAATGTGATATCATATGGTGTTAGCTAATGTTCATGAGACCACAATTTATGTAAACTTTGTCAAATGATATTTAAAAATAAAGATCAGCTTTAGAACTAAAATACTTAAGATTTAAAAAGAGCCCTGCCTTACCTGAGATAAGGCTGTGTGTCCCATCTTACTATATGTGAGAATGACTACGAAACCAGTAGGTCAGATAATATTTCTTTAAAGTTATGTTAAAAACCTAAAAAATGTCAAGATTCCTAGGATCTAAAACAGGGGATATAAAGTAATACTCAGCCAAAAAATTCAGGGTAGCTATTACACGAACTAAGTATTTTTACTTTTGTTAATTTTATTTTGAAATTTTCTTATAAGTGATCTAAAGATTCCCTGTTAGTTGCTTTAAGAACACAACATGGGTTTATTCAAGATAATAAGTCATCACCTACAATACAGACAGAATAATACAGATCCCAATTAATTAAAAGATAATTATAAAGTTATAGACATTAAAGTCCAGTACTCTTAATATAAGGCTGTTAAAATTTATTTGCTGGATGTTTAAGATTAGGATTTAAAATTAAAGTTAAATGAAAAGGGCCAAGAAAACCAATATTTTGGCTCTTACCCTCTGAGTCAATCTGAATCCAGGGAACAGGGGACTTCTCTAAAGAGCTTTTCAACTCTGAGCCACATAACCTCCTGATCAGGGAGATTAATGAGACCACTGGAGAACAGAAAGCCAATCAGTGCATTTGTTACGAGAGTCATCAGAGAAAGGAGATATCCCTGATGCTTCTGAGGGAAGCCAAATGGTCAAGCAAGACCTGGACCCACCTAGCGCAAATGGCACTAGCAGAATTGAAAATCTGCTCTCGTTTTTCCAGAATTGACTCCCATAAAGCTCAGCTGACTGTTAACAATAGATAGAAACAAAAGTCCGTTTGACTGCTTCATCTTAAACACTTTGGAAAGACAGTTAAGACCAAAATACAGCCATTCCTGGGCATTTTAAATAATAATAATATAATAAAAATAATAATAATAATAATAATAATAATAATAATAATATTTTAAGGTATGCACTTTATTTTAGCCTCCCAAAATAAGTAAGACTGGAGGCTACAAAGAAGGATTCTCAGACAGGAATGCCTGATACTTATAAAAAGAGACTATCAAGAAGAGCTGCCACAGGCAGAAATTTCTAATTTAAGGCCTGCAGATATTCCTAACCTACACAGGTAGGCTTGGTGTTTGCTAGTACAATTATCCAGCCCTGAGTAACAGAATTAAAGGTTTTTCTCTATTAGACATAGAGGTCATACAAAAAAAAGGATTTTACAAGATCAGATGACATTAAATTGTTAAACTGTATCTTACGGGGAGGGACAACTGTAACACTAAAAGTTAAATATTAATTTGATAGTCCTGATAACTGGGGATATTAAAGACTGGTGAGGGAACTTCCATACAGTGACATGTTCCAGCTGCTGCAACATTTATTCAGTACTCATGGTTTTTGTTTCTCTCATAGAAGAACCCATCCCCAGATGACTTTACAACCTGTTCTTCCCCAACCAGACTTCAATCCGAACTGACTTCTAAAAGGCAACTCATGTCCCCCAACTGACTTATAAAAGGCAACTCATGTCCCTCACGCCCACTCACTTCACCCTGTCTCAGGTCAGAAGAAGAAATAATGATTGACGCCACTCTTCTTACAACAATGAAGAGAAAGATAAATAGACTATCAATATAAGTAATTAATTAAGTCAGGTAAAATCAGGGAGATCGGTTTTGGGTGAGTTCTAAAAATTTGGAGAATCTTACCTGAGGGATTAAAATTTCCTCAGTGCTCTTCCCCTAATCTATTAAAGATTTGAAAGGGACACAGAGAAAAGGGGGAAATGATAGACCCAACCTGATCTTTTATTAAAATTGGGAGCCATCTTGACACAAAGCCATGAAAAGATAATTTTGGCTTTACCATAAATTACTGCAAGTTCTGAACCTGCTTGAAATGCCTGCCCGTGCCTTTAACTCACGCATGCCCAGCTCTCTGACCAGATAGCAGCCCTCTCTGAAACTTTAGTGACACATCATAAATATTTGCCTTCTCTGGCCAGACAACATCCCTCTCTGAGGCTCTAATGGTCCTCTGAATTCTGATGTAGGGACAGCAAAAAAAATCTAAACTACCATTAGTGTGATGCTTGTCAGAGTTCTGTTATCTGTAACACCCCTTTTGTGTAACTTTCTGGGCTATAAAGCTGGGCTGTAGGAAAGCTGGGTTTGCTGTCTTGTTCCGGCTGTTTTGGGAGGGGAGGAAGCATGAAAGGTGGAAATAATAAGATTAATTTAATTTGATTTTAATTAGAGTCAGCGGTCTTTTCTTGTGTCCTGGTCTAACAGTTAACACTCCAAAAACATGGAGCTCTGCCGGCCTAAAGACTTCTTGAGGAACTTCCTCTGAGGTTGGGCACTTGAAACATATGTTGTTGTAAGGAGCTTTAGCTTCCTTTCTAGTGAGACCATCAAAGCTGGGTTTGAATCTATGTGACCTGGAGGACATGGTTTCTTGTATTCTAATGAACATAAGGCAGCAGTGCTGAATTTTCTCTTTTTAGGTAAACTGTGGCCACTGGGTGCTAAGTGTCTTCCCGTGTGGACTGTGAAACCATTTGTTCATCCTCCACTTTTCGTGGTGTTTCTTGCTGCTGCACTGGAGGTTGGTATTTGCTGCATTTAATACAATGAGTTCAACTGGGACCCAGTTTTGGAAGGAGTTCAGTCACTTGTGGTGTGTCAGGGTCTGTAGGAGAATGCAACAACCAGGTTATATCTCACAGAGCTTGCCCCCTTGTCCATAGAAATCTGACTCTGAACTTTGCCCTGGAACCTCTCCATGTAAGAAGATGCCTTTACATAGAAGGGTCTGCTGGATGCACAATGTGAGTCACAAGCCATTTGGAAGGCAATGGCAAATCCTCATGGCCACACCACAGATATATTATCACACACCTGCCCACCACTGCAATAGGCCCACTACTCAGCAGGCTCCAACTTACTGGCATCTTTGTTCTACACCATTTTCATGAAACACGGTCAATCTTGGCATTCTCTCGTACACTCATGATCAGCAACAAGACATCCAAAGGTTCTCCAGTGCCACCTGATTATTGGAATTTCAAAAATTTCATTGTATTTATCTAGCTTTTTTTCATGGATGAAGTTGGAGACACTGTGGGTTTCAGTTCATTCAGGAACCATTAAATGGTGAGGAAGCTCATTTCAATGAAAGCTCTGGAGAACTCTCACAGGCAAGTCTTCCCATAGAGTCTTCAAAAGGTCACATGAAGCCAGGCCCATTGAGGTCTTCAATGTGAAGTCCATGGGTGTTCTGACTCTCAACTATGGCTGCCAAATCTTTCAGAATAAAATCATATGATATCCTAGCTGAGATTCCAAGGCTCTGTGGAAAGCCACTCTGTCCTTGATCTCAGTTTCCAAGGGCAAATCCCATGCGTGGCCTCCTAAAATCTGAACACAGTTCATGGCAATATTTCTCTGAGATCAGTTCCAGAACTCAGACTCTAAGGGGAATCACACCAGAGTCCAAGCCCAGGTAGACCCAGTCATCACTTCCAACCACCACACAAATGACCACAATTAAAACCAAAGCACTCCCACAAGGCCCTCATCTTCTTCCATATAGACACTCATCATAACCTGTGGCTTGAGGTTTCCATGAGGGGATCAGTCCAAGAAGGATCCTTAGATCCAAACCTCCCCTGGGACCTTTTTAACTACTGCCAGCGTCTGAAAAAGTGGAGGAAGATTCCCTGCATTGAAGGTTTTAGCCTTCCCACACAGCACCTTGTCTCTGCTCCTCCTGCCCTCCCCCTCAGGTCCTCCTTGCTTGCAATCCCCTCTCTTCCCCTACTTCTACTTCTGACTTCACAGATTCTTCCTCATTCGACCCAGCAGATGAACCCCCACCTTATCCCCAGCCCCATCTGCCCCTTCTCTTCTGCTATACCGTCCTCATCCTCTGCCTGATTCCATGGATCCTCAGCCTTCCATTTTATCCCCCTCCCCTCCGTCCTCTTCTGCCTGCTCTACCTCCTCCTCTTCCAAAGAGACACTCCCTTCCCCTTCCTCTCCTTCCTGTCCGCCGCCTGCCTCTTTCAGTCCTCCTGTTACCAGGTCTAAAGGACTCCTTCCCACCCCTAAGACAATCGCACCCCTTCGTGAGGTAGCTGGTCCCGAGGGTGTCATCAGAGTCCACGTGCTCTTCTCCAGGTCAGACATTACTCAGCTAGAGAGGAAGTTAGGCTCAATCACCACTAAACCCACCACTTACATACGGGAGTTTCAATGGGTCCTGCAAGCATATAGCCTCACTCTTCATGACATATACATGCTCTTGGCCAATACACATCTCTCCGAGGAAAGGCAATGGGTCTGGGAGCTAGCCCAAGCCCATGCTGATGAAAATCATAGGACCAATCCTAACCACCCCACGGGCCCTCATGCTGTCCCAGAGCAGGATCCCCTATGGGATTACAACACCCCTGAAGGCTTACAGACTCATGACCTTTTTACATCCTGCCTCTTGGCGGGCCTGAAAAAGGCCACCCGCAAGGCTGTTAACTTTAAAAAGGTGCAGGAGGTCATTCAAAGGAAGGAGGAAACACCTTCAGAATTCCTGGATAGACTAACCAAGGCCCTTCAACAGTGCACATAACTCGACCCAGAAACCCCTGATGGCCGTCATGTCTTAATGACATATGTTCTGGCCCAAAAATACTCTGACATTAAAGCCAAGCTTAAAAAGCTTGAACAGGGCCCTGCTACTCCTCAGACCAAAATCCTCGCTGTCGCTTTAAAGGTTTTTCATGGTAGAGAGGATGAAAGTGATTGCCGTAGGCAGAGAGCTGAAAATGCCAAATTCCAAATGTTGGCCCAGGTCATTCAGAGAAGGCCATCACCAAGCCGTCCCAATGTGACACCCCCTGGAGCTTTCTTCAAATGTGGTAAGGATTGTCCCTCGCCGAGAACACCGTAAAACCCCTGCCCAACATGCCATCAAAGGAGACACTGGGGGGCAGACTGCCCAACAACCCGGATGGGAGGTTGTTCAGCCACCCGGCAACCCCAGCCTCTCCTGGGCTTGGCAGAGGAGGATTGATGGAGCCCTGGGCCTTCCCTCCAGACTATTACAATCAAGAATCAAGAGCCTAGGGTCACCTTCCTGGTGGATGGATGCTTCATTACCTTCCTCTTGGATATTGGTGCCACTTTTTCAGTCTTGAGGGAGTATCGGGGTCCTACCACACCCTCAAAAACTCCTATTGTCGTGGTAGGAGGTAAACGTATTTTCCCTCAAAATCCCTTTTGTCCTTCACTCACTCCTTTCTCGTTATGAGCCATTGCCCCATTCCCCTTCTGGAAAGGGACATACTCTCACTATTAAAAGTCACCATTCACATATCACCCCACACCTCTCCTACCTCTCATTTTCTCATGATGTTCCTAGGGGCAGATACACCTCCTTCATGCACTCTCCCACGACTATCTAAACCAGTTAACCCTGAGTTTTGGGACACAACTACACCCTTTATGGATAAATGCAGTCCTATTCATATTGTCTTATGGGACCCTTCAAGATATATTAGTCAACCATGATATCCACTCACAACCACAGCCTTCCTCGGATTAGAAGCCATCATCCAGGATTTATTATGAAAGGGGTATCTTAGGCCTACACACTCTCCTTTCAACACCCCCATTCTGGCAGTAAAGAAACCTAACGTGTCCTACAGGCTGGTTCTAGACCTTCCCCTTGTCAACTCCTCTGTGGTCCCCATCCACCCACTAGTGTCCAACCCTTACACCCTTTTCTCTCAGATCCCTGCCACTATTACCCACTTCTTGGTCCTAAATTTAAAACATGCGTTCTTTTCTATTCCCTTGTTCTCAGAATCTCAGTATATCTTTGCTTTTACTTGCACTGACTCTCACACCCGCCATTCTCATCAGCTTACCTGGACTGTCCTCCCACAGGGATTCAGGGATAGCCCCCATCTCTTTGGCCAAGTTCTTGCCCAGGACCTCACATCCTTTCACCCGACCTGTCCTGACTCTACTCTCCTTCAATATGTCGATAACCTTCTTCTATGTAGTCCCTCTGGGAACACTCTCAATCCCACACTGCTCAGCTTTTAATTTCCTAGCAGACAAGGGAAATAGGGAGTCTCCCCACAAGGCCCAGGTTTCCCAGTCTTCTGTCACCTATCTTGGTTTTTGCCTTACACCCAAAAAAAAGGAAATAACACTGGATAGGAGGCAACTCCTCTCTTATCTTCCAGTGCCCCATACAAAAGCCAAAATACTATCATTCCTAGGACTAGCAGGTTATTTTAGGGCCTGGATCCCAAATTATTCTCTTCTTTACAAATCCTGTATGACCTAGCAAAGGGACCTCCTAGTGAATCTCTTGCCTCCTCCCCAAACTACAACTTGCGCAGGCTTCAGCAACTTGTCTTAAAGGCACCTGCCCTTCACCTTCCTGATCTTTCAAGACCATTTCATGTATATGTCCATGAAAATGGGAGGCAAGAACTTGGGGTCTTAGGTCAAAACTATGGGCCTACATTTGCACCTGTGGCATATTTGTCCAAGCAACTTGACCCTACCATCCGTGAGTGGGCCCCTTGCTTAAGAGCTCTGGCTGCTGGACAAATTTTACACAAAGAAGCCTCTAAGCTTACTTTTGGGGCCCCTTTAACTATCCACTCCCCACATCACTTGAAGGATCTTTTAGCTTATAAGGGCTTTCAAACCCTTCCTCCATCCAGATTTCTGTCGGTCCTCACTTCCTTTCCGGAAAACCCTAATATTACTTTCCTTCCCTGCTCTGCACAGAACCCTGCCTCACTGCTCCCAATGACTCCCACGTCTAACACACCAACTCAAAATTGGTTGGAAACCTTAGATGATTTCCTCCCCTGTCATTCTTCCATTTCTGAGTGACTACTAGCCAAGCCTGACCTTATCTGGTTTACTGATGGCAGTTCCTTTAGGCAGAACGGCACTCATTACTTTGGATACGCTGTAGTATCAGCCACTGAGATTATAGAGGCCAAAGCTCTGCCTTCAGGAACTACCAACCAGCAGTCTGAACTTATAGTAGCCACTCGTGCCAGCCTTCTAGCACAAGGCAAATCCCTCACCCTTTATACTGATTCAAAATATGTCTTCCATATCTTATCCCATCCTGCAATATAAAAGGAGCGAGGCCTACTTACCACCAAAGGTAATGTGATCACTAATTCGGCTCTTATAACAAATCTGATAGAGGCCTCCCACTTACCCACCCAGGTGGGAGTTGTCCATTGTAGGTCTAATCAGAAGGACTTCTCTCTTATCACTGAGGGCAATGCCAAAGCTGACCAGGTGGCACAAATGGCTGCTACCACTTCCAATGATGGACCCCCTGGGGGACATATAATGGCCACTTTAGACAGCTCATCTGAAGCCCCTACTTCTTCCAGTAAGAACAAGGATCTCTTCAAGTTCCTTCATAATCTATTCCTTTCCAATTCTCAGTCTTTGACCCTCTTTTTACAGAGCTTCTTCTCGCTCACCCTCTCTGACAAAGCCATGCTACAGAATATAGCCTCTAATTGTCAGATCTGTCAGTGGACCAACACTTATACTCCTTTAAGGCCCAAACCTTTCCCTTCCCACCAAGCCCGGGGACACATTCCCACTGCTGACTGGCAGGTAGACTTCACCAACATGCTCACAGTATGGCGCACTAAATACCTCCTTGTCTTTGTGGACACTTTCTCTGGTTGGATTGAGGCATTTCCCACTTCCAATAAAACGGCTTCCACTGTAGCTTTAATCTTACTGACAGACATCATCCCCAGGTTTGGTATGCCCACTTCTCTACAATATGACAATGGCCCTGAGTTTATTTCTAGGATCACACAAAAGGTCTCTCAAGCCCTCTCCTTCAAGTGGCATTCCCACTGTCCATATTACCCCCAAGCTTCAGGGAAAGTGGAAAGGGTAAATCGTACTCTAAAGGAAGTCCTTACCAAATTGACAATGGAATTAAACTTAGACTGGGTCAAATTCCTTCCCTTGGATTTGCTTCGAATCAGAGCTCTCCCTAAAAACCATCTTTACTGTCTCCCTTTGAGATAATGTATGGAAGACCTCTTATACCCCCTGGGTTGGTCATTTCACAAGGATCTCTCACCCGAGATTTGTCTTTGCCTCTTTTATATCATCTCTGCTCGGAAATCTGGAAATATCAGGACTGGCTTCATCCGGACCCAGTGTCCTCTCCAAACACTCCTCCCATAACACCTGGGAGTCTAGTCTATTATAATACCCCAGAGGAGAAAGGGACTCTTGCCCCAAAATGGAAATGCCCCTATCCTGTCATTCTCTGTACCCCCACTTCCGCCAAACTCTCCTTACCAGACAACCATCTCACTCCCTGGATTCACATTTCTAGGTTGAAGCCATATCACCAGGAGGTCCCACCTGCTGACGACAGGACCACCCAGAGGAACTCCAAGAATCACCTCCTGAACCTCCCCTTAACTCCTGCTCTCCACACTCATCTCACCCATTTAAGTTGCAGCTCACACGGTGTTCCATGCAGCCCAATTCCTCTTAAAAAAGTCACAATGAGCTCTCCCAACACCCTAATCTTCTGTAACTGCTTGTTTTTTTGTGCTCTGCTTATTTTCTGTACTCTATCGGGACTGGTCTTTACCCACCTCTCCTACCATGTATTTATTCACTCTTCAGGAACGGTACTCAGAACATGGCATGCAGAAGGTCCGTGCAGTGGATGCAACTACTTGCTTCATCCACAATTGCACCTCTATTTCCCTAAAATTGTCACCTTCAAGGACCTTCGTCCCTGGTAGCTGGAACTGGCCTTTCATTTGCTTCCTTTTTGATCAAACAAAAGACTATTGTCATTGGTGGCCTGAGATATATAATGGGTGCCCCTATTGGTCATGCAGGTTCCATGATGAACATGGTAGCTATTCTTACCACTCACTTGGTTACCCAAAAGGGTGGACATCTAGTTACCTAAAGTGGCATAAAGGCTCTTCATCTGATAACAATGGATGGTATACTTTAGATATACCTGACCCCAAGGCCAAACGTTGGGGCTATGTTGAGTTTGCTGTCTATGCTCGGACCACCTCAGCCAGAACCACAATGTGGATGACTGTTGGCAGCACCCTGATTATGCCACCTAAGGCAACCATCCAGGTAGTCGAACACATTAAGGAGTCAGAATCAAAACTTCGAGATCTTATCCATAGCTCATCCAAAAAGGATTCAGACCCTTCAACCCCCTCAGGTCCCCCTGACACATGGCTCAATTTGTTACACCAAACTCTTCAATTATTAAAATCCACCCCTCTTTCTGTGCCTCCTTCTCAGTGCTTTCTCTGTGCTTCAATTAGTCGTCCACTTCTAGCAGCGGTCCCATTAGCGGCAGGAAATATTTCAGCAAAAACCTACAATTTCTCTAAGAAAGGACAACCCGTACATGTGACACGTATCCCACTGTGGGAAAGTTATTCCACCAATGCTTTATTTGCTTTCAACTGTTTCCACCTGACAATAATGAATCCTTTACCAATTTGTTCCTTGAGCTTAAGCACCCAATCGAGCCCTGCGTTTATGCAACCTGGAAATTTCCTCTGGTGTAATGGGTCTTTAAGTACCTCAACGATCAATGTCTCTGGCACCTCTTTCTTGGTTACTGTAGTTCCTCAGCTGTCTTTGTATACTCCCACCGAATTCTGACAGTTGGCCCTACCTTCCCGAACCCGTAGGGCAGTCTTTCTGCCGGTTCTTGTAGGCCTCACTTTAACAACCTCAGTGGCGGGTCTCGGACTCTCTGGTGGAGCTATAGGTCATGTTCTATGGGCATCCAATAACCTGCAACAAAAACTGCAGGAAGCACTCGATACCACTGCTGAGACTCTGGGCTCCTTGCAGCGCCAGGTTACTTCATTGGCACACGTGGCTTTACAGAAACAAAGGGCAATTGATCTTCTCACTGCAGAAAAAGGGGTACATGCCTATTCCTCAGAGAGGAATGTTGCTATTATGTTAATGAATCTGGGCTGATAGAAAAAAATGTTGTTAAATTGCAGGAATTATCGACCAAATTGCTCAAACCTAGCTCCTCCAATCCCATAACAGGGTTCTTCCAATCCTGTCTTGCCATGTACTTACTACCTATCTTGGGGCCCCTTATTGGGATGCTCCCTTTTTGTGCTCTCTTGCCATGCATAATGAAGTTCCTTCAAACCCAACTGCAAAAAATTTTTAATCAAAATTTCAACCAGCTTTTGCTTAGGCACTACCAGCCTCTGATGACCGATGAACCCCTAACATCTCCAAGAGAACAGTTCACTCAGTGATGAAGCTCACTACCAGGCACGATGGAATGCAACGAACATCAGACAGCGGGAGGCAACGAGCTTGGAGAACCTCCTAATCTGCCATCCTGGATTCATGAGTCTTTATGACATTCTAAGCTTCCTCATGGCCCTTGGCCTCTTCTATGTCAGTCCCCCAACATGGAACTTCTGCCAAAAATTGACCTTTGCTTTAATTTTTATCTTCATTCTGTTTTTATTCGCTCTGATCTTCTTCAGGTGCTGGTGACGCCATGTCCAGGCAACGCTTCCAGTATTTCCTTGAGTCTCTGTTACAGGACCAGTGGCTGATACCAACAATCTCCTCCATCCAGGACTGGTTTCATGCCATCGACAACTTGTGGCATCAGGGAACTTTCATAGACTTTACCCCTACTGAAGTAGCTATCTATACCACTGGGTTTTATTTCTGGCTGCCATGATATCCCAAGACCTGCCCCCCGAGCATTCGTCCACTTCCTTTTCTAGGCCCCACAGCACCCCTACACAGCAGGAATCAGCCAGAAATGACAAACAACACCCCAATTTCTAAAAAAACAAAAAGGGAGGAATGTTAGGAAAAGTATAAATGGCAGCCATACCCCAGAGAAAAACCCCAACATGGCGCCTAAGGACTTCTTCTTCCTACCTTCTTCTTTTCTGCAGTGGCGTGAAAAGTCCCCGCCCTTGTTAACAATGCAGCCAGCGCCAATTTCAAATCTCGCTGGTGGGGAACCTTAGCCCCAATGAGAACTAATTCCTGGGCTCCGGATCTGATATCTGAAAAAAAACTTATTCTCAGAACATGAGACCAAACCACAAACCCACAACCACACCCACAAAGGCACCTCCTTCCCCCAAGTAGGTCTGTGACTATTCGGAGTGTTCTCTGACTGCTGGGCCATACTATGTTCCTCCGAAATGGCCTGTCTTCTCTCAGATCTGGTCTCCTTGGCCAACTCTGTGAAGTTGACAGGAACCAGCGGTGAGCCACTACCTTCTTTCTCAGGAAAGGCCCCTCTTCAGAGCTCTTCTGGCATTTGGACATCTTCAAATCAGTAGGTACCAAGAAAGACTGACCCTGTCCTTGGTAAATCCAAACAAGTGAGACAACTGGGACTGGGACTGGGACTGGCTCGGGGTGCCTGGCTTCCTGGATCCCAAGTTCAGAGAGTTCCAACACCAAGGAAGTGAGGTGAGGTCACTTCCTTCAGGAACTGAATGAGGTCACTGCCTTGGCAACCACTTTGTTTTAACAGTTGCTTCTTATGGTCCCTTTAGATGGAGGCTGCCCCTACTTCCTGTGACCCTTTCATAAGTTAGAATGAGATATAATCCATAGGCTCTCAGGAACAGCTCTCCATAAGGCCTGGTTTGGTCCGTCTTCTCTACATTAAGAAGACAGAGGCTGATTCAGACACCAAACTTCATCCTACCAGGTTGTTTTCCATGGAAGATGACTTTTGCTCTCTCAGGTCCTTCATAGCTGCCTACATCTTCTCCAGGGATCATTTCTGCACATACCTTTGAGGTTCTCATAAGGTGGAAGATCCCATACATTCCTGAATTGTAAGACCAACACTGTCACTGCTTTTCTGTAAAGTTAGATTGAGGGAAGAGTGTATGGTTAGTGTTAATAACATTTTCAATTTTGGTTAGGAACCATTCTGCTCGATGAACAATGGTATTGGGAACCTGCGATATTTATAAGAATATAGAGGTGAAATATATGAATGAAAAGAGAAATCTAAGTAAGAATTGAAGCCCAGAAGGTCATTGGGTCCTTGATTGGGATACTTAGCATTGAATTACGTTCTGCACAGATGTCTCAGATAAATCGATATACAATGGCATAGGACCTTGTACCTTGGATGATTGAATGTAGAAGAGAACATCCAGTCAAAAAGGGATAGTCGTTAGGATTAGGAAGACAGTAGGTAGGTTTAGGAAGAAGAGTGAATATAGGATTTGGACCAAAGTTTTTTAGCAATAGGGTTTCGGTTAGAGAGTGAATGTTAGTGATAGCACATGTGAAGATTCAGTCACAATGATGAACTGGGGAAAATATGTAGGAAAGCAGATATCAATAGACACATTACAAAATCATTCAAAGTGTAAAGTGAGTGACAGCTTTAGACATATTCAACAGGGTTGAGTTTGAATATATAATCTTTGGAAGAAACAAATATGTAGTCACCAATAGGATTTTCATTTGAGATCATTAGGCAACCTGGACATGGATAATTTTAGTAATCCATGTTCACTTTCCATTTAGGTATGATACAATCATAAGTGTGAACTTTGCTTTTTGCTGTTCAGAATATTACTGTGATAAAATGTATATGTAGATCAGGTTACATGTATTTTTTCCACCATTTCTGGGAGCAATATTTTGAAGACGTATAAATTAGTATTGGGGGTACAAAGAGGTGTACCCTGTGTCTATGAATATAGAGATAATACATGAATAGACCATACTGTGAATAAATAATATAACTGGTTCCACTTTAAATAATGGATTGAATTGATACCTGTAACTAAGTAAGAAATCTTATATTGATATACAATCATTCTTTCCAACCACTTATACATTTAATGGTAATATTAGGGTTATGGTTTATCATGACGGGTGTTTTGCTTCAAATATGATAATGGAAATCGAAAATAATGTGTTTGTAAAGAAGTCTCATGAAAAGAGCAGTCAAGAAACATGGAGGAATACATGGGTACTGAAGCAGGAAGTGATTTGAAGTTAAACAAATGAGTATAAATTTGCTAAATTGTGGATGAAATATGTATCCTATGATGTGCATAAACTGAAGAAATAGTAATGTTCCACTGTTGAATAAAAATGAACGTCAAAATGCACATCATGTCCCATAGGAATCTACTTGCATTGATGTTAAACTCGGGTCAGTTACTGTAGAAATATTATGATTTGGCTTTTTTTTTTTTGGTGTTATAATACAATTTATTTTAGTACTAGCATGCCACAGAATGTAGAGGAAGGAACAATGGATTTTTAGTTATAGCACTAATGATCTAACATTTAATGACTATTTTGGGGAGTCTAGAAATTACATAAGGCTATGTAACATATTGTTTTTTATTTAACATTCAACAAAGCTTGGAATTTTGGTAATATTTCTACTTTTTTATTTTTTGTTTTTCAGTTGTTGATGGACCTTCATTTTGTTTATTTTTATGTGGTGCTGAGAATAGAACCCAGTGCCTCACACATGCTAGACAATCATGTTACCACTGAGCCATAAACCCAGCCCCTCCACTTTTTTCTTAACATCGAATATGCCTCTCCCTCTTCTTTACTCACTTTCTTCCTCATTTTCCCCCTTCTCTCTCTTCCTTTTTCATTTTCCATCCATACCAATTTTTCTCTCATGTCATTACAAACAGTATCTTGCTATGAAATTTAAATTTAAGACTGTTTTTTATAGTCATTCTTTTTTCTTGAGAAAACGTTAAAATTATAATCACCTGATAGATATATCACTATACATTTATTATATATATGTATCTATATTCATGCATATGCATTAAATATATTATATATGTATATATACATTTATATTTAAAAGTACTTTGATTAGCCTGTTAGATATAATATAGACCATATCTTTCTTAATTCTCAAGTCTTCCAAAATTAACATCTTACAGTGAAAATCAATTAAACATATTTAAGTAAACAGGTTTCTTTCTTATTTATCTATACTGATAATTTAAGGTTTTATATCACATTAAGCGAAAATATGGCATAATATATCTTATGAATTAGAGAAAATTTTTTTAAAAAACCTATTATTTAAGGACCATATGCACTGACATTTTAAATGGCTTTCTCGTGATTTCAATTTCTATCAATTGTGTATTAATTGCCAAATATTTATTTTAGTACTTTTCATATTCATAATTGATATAAAGTCAATTGTTTAATTCTTCTTGTAAGTAGTTACTTATTACAGCAGGGACATTATTAATAATTCTAAATCTTTATAAGAAAAATTGTGCAAAGATATTTTCATGGAAAATTAAGAATAATTGCATGCTCTGAATGTTTGATTGTTAATACATATAACAAAAAGCTTTTCATGAGTCTCTTCCCCAGTAAAACATAAAATGCAAAGATATAGTTGGGTATGTATGTCCAAATAAAGATAAGGAGAAATACACATTATTAGCTAGAAACAATTAAATAAAAGAAGAAAAGAAAAATCCAACACATTGTACGAACTTGTCAGATGAGGTAGTATTCTGGAAGAATAGCCTAAGGCTAGACCTGGTCCATGACAAAATATTAACTAAAAAAATGAAATATGAAAAATATAGGAAATGCTATGAATTTTTCATGAAGGTAGGTGAATTATCCTTTAATCTCAATTTATGTGCATTTTCAAAAGCCAAATTTCTCGTAAAATAAATTTGTGATAGTTACAACTACACAAAACAAAGTTTCTGCTAAGAAAAATGAATGCATCTCAACACTTTTTTAGCTGATTTCTTCCCACTGAATTTTAAACCTTTATTTATTTATTTATTTTTATTGGTTGTTCAAAACATTACAAAGTTCATGATATATCATCTTTGATACATTTTTCTCATTTGGATTATGAACTCCCATTTTTTTCCCCAAATAAGAATTGCAGAAATACATTGGTTACACATTCACATTTTTACATAATGGCATATTAGTGACTGTTGTATTCTTCTACCTTTCCTATCCCCTACTATCCCCCCTCCCCTCCCCTCCCATCTTCCCTCTCTACCTCATGTGCTGTTGTTTAATTCTCTCCATTATTTCCCTCCCATTTCCCCTCACAACCTATTATGTGTAATTTTGTGTATCATTGAGGGTTTCCTACCATTTCCATATGCTTTCTGTTCTCTCTCCCTTTCTCTCCCCTCGCTCATTTTGTATAATATTAATCTTTTCCTCATGCTCTTCCTCCCTTTCTGTTCTTAGTTGCTCTCTTTATATCAAAGAAGACATTTGGCATTTGTTTTTTAAGGATTGGCTAGCTTCGCTTAGCATATTCTGCTCTAATGCCATACATTTCCCTGCAAATTCTATGATTTTGTAATTTTTTTAGTGCTGCGTAATACTCCATTGTGTGTAGATTCCACATTTTTTTATCCATTCATCTATTGAAGGGCATCTAAGTTGGTTCCACAGTCTAGCTATTGTGAATTGTGCCGCTATGATCATTGATGTGGCAGTATCCCAATAGTACGCTGTTTTAAGATGCTCAGAGAATAGTCCAAGAAGGGTGATATCTTTGTCAAATGGTGGATCCATTCCCAGCTTTCCCAGGAATCTCCATACTGTTTTCCAAATTGGCTGCACCAATTTACAGTCCCACCAGCAGTGTACAAGTGTCCCCTTTTCCCCACATCCTCGCCAACACTTACTGTTGTTTGACTTCCTAATGGCTGGTGATCTTACTGGAGTGAGATGGTATCCTAGGGTGATTTTGATTTGCATTTCTCTGACTGCTAGAGATTGTGAGCATTTTTTCATGTACTTGTTGATTGATTGTATGTCCTCCTCTGTGAAGTGTCTGTTCAGGTCCTTGGCTCATTTGTTGATTGGGTTATTTGTTATCTTATTTTTTAATTTTTTGAGTTCTTTGTATATTTTGGATATTAGGGCTTTATCTGAAGTGTGAGGGGTAAAAATTTGTTCCCAGGATATAGGTTCTCTATTTACCTCTCTTATTGTTTTTCTTGCTGAGAAAAAAAAAACTTTTTTGTTTAAGTAAGTCCCATTAATTTATTCTTGTTATTAACTCTTGGGCTATGGGTGTCCTATTAAGGAATTTGGAGCCCGACCCCACAGTATGTAGATCGTAGCCAACTTTTTCTTCTATCAGATGCAGTGTCTCTGATTTGATATCTAGCTCCTTGATCGACTCTGAGTTAACTTCCTTGCTTGGCGAGAGAAAGGGATTCAGTGTCATTTTGTTGCATATCAATTTTCAATTTTTCTAGCACCATTTGTTGAAGATGCTATCCTTCGTATATTGCAGGTTTTTAGCCCCTTTTATCAAATATAAGAAAGTTGTAATTTTGTGGATTGGTTTCTGTGTCCTCTATTCTGTTCCATTGGTCCACCTGCCTGTTTTGGTACCAGTACCATGCTGTTTTTGTTACTATTGCTTTGTAGTACAGTTTGAACTCTGGTATCGCTATACCTCCAGATTCAAACTTCCTGCTTAGAATTGCTGTTGCTATTCTGGGTCTTTTGTTTTTCCATATGAATTTCATGATTGCTTTATCATTTCTACAAGAAATGTCGTTGGGATTTTGATTGGCATCAATTTAAACCTGTAGAGAATTTGGGTAATATCGCCATTTTGATGATCTTATTTCTGCCTATCAATGAATTGGGTATATTTTTCCATATTCTAAGATCTCTTCTATCTCTTTAGGGTTCTGTAGTTTTCATTTATAAATCTTTCACCTCTTTTGTTAGGTTGTTTCCCAACTATTTAATTGTTTTTCCAATTATCTTATTTTCTTTGAGGATATTTTGAATGGAGTGGTTTTCCTCATTTCCATTTCAGAAGTTTTGCTGCTGATATACAGCAATGCCTTTGATTTATGCGAGTTGATTGTATATCCTGCCACTTTGCTGAATTCATTTATTAACTCTAGCAGTTCCTCTGTAGACCCTTTTGGGTCTGTTAAATATATTATCATGTCATCCGCAAATAGCGATAATTTAAGTTCTACTTTTCCTAGTTTTATGCCTTTAATTTCTTTTGTCTGTCTAATTGATATGCCTAGTATTTCAAGAACTAAATTAAATAGAAGTGGTGATAGAGGGCATCCCTCTTGTTCCAGATTTTAGAGGGAATGCCTTCAGCTTTTCTCAATTTAGGATGATGCCAGCCTGAGGTTTATCATATATAGCTTTTGCAATCTTGAGGTAAGTTCCTGTTATCCCTAGTTTTTCTAGTGTTTTCAACATAAAGGGATGTTGAACTTTGTCGAATGTTTTTTCTGAATCTATCGAGATGATCATATGGTTGTTGTCTTTAAGTCTATTGATGTGGTGATTAGCATTTATTGATTTCCGTATAATGAACCAGCCTTGAATCCCAGGGATGAATCCTACATGATCATGGTGCATAATTTTTTTGATATGCTTTTGTATTCGATTCACCAAGATTTTATTGGGAATTTTTGCATCCATGTTTATTAGAGATATTGGTCTGTAGTTTTCTTTCTTTGAAGTGTCTTTGTCTGGTTTTGGGATCAGGGTGATATTGGCCTCATCGAATGAATTTGAAAGAGTTTCTTCATTTTCTATTTTTTGAAATAGCTTGAAAAGTATTGGTATTAATTCCTTTTTGAAGGTTATGTAGATCTCTGCTGTATACCCATCCGGTCCATGGCTTTTTTTTGTTGGTAGTATTTTGACGGCTTCTTCAATTTCTTCCTTTGTTATTGTTCTGTTTAAATTGTGTCTGTCTTCCTGACTCAATCTGGGCAGATTGCATGACTTAAGAAGTTTATTGATATCTTCACTATCATCTATTTTATTGGAACATAGGTTTTCCATATACTTTCTAATTATCTTCTTATTTCTGTAGTGTCTGTTGTGATATTGCCTTTTTCATCCCGTATGTTAGTAATTTGAGTTCTCTCTTTTCTTCTCTTCCTTAGCATGGATAAGGGTCTATAAATCTTATTTATTTTTTCAAAGAACCAACTTTATTTTTATCAATATTTTCAATGTTTTTTTTGTTTCAATTTCCTTGATTTCTGCTCTACTTTTAATTATTTCTTGTCTTCTACTACATTTGCTGTTGATTTGCTCTTCCATTTCTAGGTTTTTGAGGTGTAGTGTGAGTTCATTTATTTGCTGTTTTTTTCTTTTTTTTTTGTCTGTTGTGATATTGCCTTTTTCATCCCATATGTTAGTAATTTGAATTCTCTTTCTTCTTCTTTTCCTTAGCATGGCTAAGGGCCTGTCGATCTTATTTATTTTTTCAAAGAACCAACTTTTAGTTTTATCAATTTTTTCAACTTTTTTTTTGTTTCAATTTCATTGATTTCTGCTCTAAATTTAATTATTTCTTGTCTTCTACTACATTTGCTGTTGTTTTGCTCTTCCTTTTCTAGGTTTTTGAGGTGTAGTTTAAGTTCATTTATTTGTTGTATTTTTCTTTTTTTGAGGAAAGAACTCCAAGAAATGAATTTCCCTCTTAAAACTGCTTTCATTGTGTCCCATAGATTCCAGTGTGTTGTGTCTGTATTGTCATTTGTGTCTACGAATTTTTTTATCTCCTCCTTTATGTCTTGTGTAAACCATTTATCATTCAGTAGCATGTTGTTCATTTTCCATGTGATGTAGGATTTTTCCTTCCTTCTTTTATCATTGATTTCCAGATTCATTCCATTATGATCAGATATGGTGCATGGTATTATCTCCACGACTTTATATTTACTAATAATTGCCCTATGGCATAATATATGGTCTACCTTTGAGTAGGATCCATGTGCTACTGAGAAGAACGTGTATCCACTTTTTGATGGTTGATATATTCTATATATGTCGGTGAAGTCTAGGTTACTGATTTTGCTGTTGAATTCTATAGTTTCTTTATTCAGTTTTTGTCTAGAGGATCTGTCTAATGGCTAGAGCGGTGTGTTGAAGTCACCCATAATTATTGTGTTGTAGTTTATTTGACTCTTGAACTTGAGGCGAGTTTGTTTTATGAGTGTTGCAGCTCAATTGTTTGGTGCATACAAATTGATAATGGTTATGCATTGTTGGTGCAAGGTTCCTTTTAACAGTATATAGTGTCCTTCTTTATCCCTTTTGATTAACGTAGGGTTGAAGTTGATTTTATTCGATATGAGTATGGCCACTCCTGCTTGCTTCCGAGGGTCATGTGAGTGGTATCATTTTTCCCAAACTTTTAATTTCAGCCTCTGTATGTCTTTACCTATCATATGAGTCTCCTGAAGGCAGCATATTGTTGGATTTTTTTCTTTTTTGATCAAGGTTACTAGCTTATGTCTCTTGATTGGTGAGTTTAGGCCATTAACATTTAAGGTTACAATTGAAATATGATTTGTACTTCCAGTCATGTTTATTTATTTATTTATTTATTTATTTTGGTTAGTTTTTACTTTTTGGTTATTTTCCTCTCCCTTTACTGAGATACCTCCCGCTGCTAGTTTCAGGCATTACTTTTCAAATCCTCTTCTTGTAGTATTTTGCTCAAAATGCTTAGCACTGCTGGTGTTCTGGCTGTGAATTCTTTTAGCTTTTGTTTATCGTGAAAGACTTAAATTTCATTGTCAAATCTGAAGCTTAATTTTGCTGGATACAGTATTCTTGGTTGGAATCCATTATTTTTGAGCGTTTGAAATACTTTTTTCCAGGATCTTCTTGCTTTCAAAGTTTGTGATAAAAAATCAGTCGTTAACTTTATTGGTTTACCCCTGAATGTAATCTGCCTATTTTCTCTCGTAGCTTTTAATATTCTCTCTTTGTTCTGTATGTCCTTGTTCTGGCTATCTTCATAATTATTTGTCTTGGAGTTGGTCTATTATGGTTTTGAATGCTTGGGGTCCTGTAGGCTTCCAGGATTTGGCAATTCATTCCATCTTTCATCTCTGGGAAATTTTCCAGAAATATTTCATTTAATATGTTGTCCATTCCTTTGGTTTGAATCTCTATGCCTTCTTCTATCCAGATGACACTCAAATTTGTTTTTTTTATGACATCCCATATCTCTTGAATAGATTGCTCTGGGATTTAAGCATCTTTTCTGTGTTTACTCTATTCTTTTCAAGTTGATAAACTTTGTCTTCATTATCTGATGTTCTAACTTCTAATTGATCTAGTCTATTTCTAATATTCTTCGTTTGAGTTTTTAATTTGGTTTATAGTTTTCTGCATTTCTAGGATTACTGTTTGATATTTCTTTTTAAGATCTCTATCTCCTGGTAAAGCTCGTTCTTTGCCATTTGAATTTGTTTGTTTATTTGATTTTCAAAATATACTTTTATTGCTTGGACTTGCTGCCTCATGTCTTCTCTAATATTCCTTTCAATCTGAGTTAGGTATGCCTTGAGTTTTTTCCCTATCCCTATTTCTGATGCTTCTCGGTCTTCCTGTAGAATTTTTTTCCCTTGTATTTTTCATGATCTTCACATTACTTTTCAGCTCTATTGATTGCTGTGTTTCTGCTCTCTTCAATAGATTTGTTTTGGTTTTGTATATCTCTGTTGTCTCTCTTTTGTGTTTGTAGACTATGCCTGCAAAAGTGGATTCCGCATGGAAGGAATTCCGACAGCTGAGCTCCAGTGATGTCACCTGTCTGCTATGGCGGGCCCCAGGCTCCTTGCCGGGGTGTTTGAATGGGGGGGTGGGACTGGACTGTCTCTGGTTGGTTTCACCTCCTGGTCGCTGGCGGGCGGGCGGTCTCCAGCCATCCAGTCGTGCAATCAGCGAATGGGCTGTCACCGGCGGACGGGTGATCTCTAGCTGCCCAATTGCGCAGGCAGCCAGCGGGTGATTGGTTGCTGGTGGGCAGGCGTTCTCCAGCCGCCTAGTCAAGCGGGTCTGTCCTCTAGTCCCCTGGTTTCCTCTGCGAGTCCTGATTTCCCCTGCTACACCAGATTTCCCCTGAGTGATGCCTCTTGGCAGATCAAACTGTACTCTTTGCCTGCCGTTTCTTGAGTGTGGAGGGTGTCTATTGGGAACCCTGGCACTCTATTGTTTTGAATTTTTCCGCTTGCCCCACCCATTGCGCTGGCTAGACAAGTTTCCTTTTCACTGGTGATGGGAGGGGAAGTTGAAGGTCAGGTGCCACTAGTTTTCCCCCCGTCTTTGTGAAGGCTTTCTCTGGTAGTCCCTCCCGCGGAAACCCTAAGAGAGAATTTTTGCAAATTACCTGCTGTGTGGGAGATAAGCTGAGTAACACACACCTGTTTTGTTGTTGCAATCTGTCGGAGAGTGGCGGTGGATACTTCAGCTCTCCAAGATGGTGGCCGTTGGTTTCCTCGATGGAGTTTCGGTTGTGGGGGATAGAACTGTAGCACTTTCTTCCCCATCTGAAATCCCGAGCTCAGCCCCGGGCTCAGTGGCGGGTGAGCCAGCCGGATTCCACAGAATTTGCAGCAACGTTTCTCCCTGCATGCTGGTCGCTTCTCGGTGGAGGCCCGCCGTCTGTAGCCATGGCACGGGCCGCACGGATCAGTCACCCCAGATCTTTGGTCGCATAGTTGGCTCTTGTTTGAGACTCAATTACCGGACCTTGGTGGTGGAAATCATTCTTCTAGGTTCCAGGCACACCCATTTTTCTGTAAGATCCTAACAAGATACTTTTTCGTCATTCTAACTCCTTATTCACATATGAAGTGGCGCAGTACAAAGGGTGTGATGCACTCTATTCATGGCCATCTTGCAATGTCAAAATATTAGGATTTCTATGCACCATTTACTGAAGATAGTTTTCAGTACTAGTAAACCAAAATGTATTTCGGGTGGATGAATATTTCTGAGAATAATCTTTTGAAAAGTAGATTATAAATCCACATACATGAATATGAATGAAATTTGGGAGTGCATAATAAGACACATATATTTCATATTTTGAAAAATCTGGAGGATATATATATATATATATATATATATATATATATATATATACACAGACACACACAGAGAGACATTAAAAAGTAGCATTATATATGCCAATGGAAATTCATCATGAAATACATATCATCCACAGATTCAAAAATATTCATTTTACTGAACATGGATTTATGTATAATGCTATTCAAATAGGAGGATCACCCATAGGTTGAATTCTCAGTTCCAACAGCTTGTAGAAGGAGTGATATCTTCTCAGTTCCAACAGCTTTTAGAAGGAGTGATATCTTCTCACAATTTCTATATGCCAAGTCAGCCACCTCACCAAAAATATACGTGTGATACCAGGTATGATTCTATATGTGCATATAAAATTACATGTGCTAAACAGGCTACAGAGAAAGGGAGACAGGAATTCACATATTTGTTAACTTTAAAAAAACATGGAGAATTCTTTCAACCAAATAATTGACTATATTCATAACTCCTACCCTATATAATGCAAAAGGCAAGTCCAACTATACACGATGCCTCCTCTGAACTGCTTGTATTTCAATTCTGTTTGGGTTATTATTCTCCATCATATTATGATTAGTAGTCAGAGTTTAGTAGCGTAGGGGTTAGTGTGAGGGATTCACTATTTTGACTGGAAAATTGTAAAATGAATCCAATGTGTATGCAAATATGTGCTACAAAAAATTGTTCCCACTGTCATCCAGAACAATGGCTTGACATTACCTACTCCCCAAGTAAGACAAAATTAGAGGAGAAGAGTTAGAAAATCTGTGAATACATATCTGGAATGGAATATGCTAAGGAGTTTCCAAAAGTAAGGGACAGGGTAAACACTCCACACACTGGAGCTCTTCTGGCCTAAAGACTTCTTGTGGAACTGCCTCTGAGGTTGGGCACTTGAAACATATGTTGTTGTCAAGTGCTTTAGCTTCGTTTCTAGTGAGACCAATAAAGGTGGGTCTGCATCTATGTGATCTGGAGGACATTGTTTCTTATTTTCCACTGAACATGAGCAGCAGTGCTGAATTTGCTATTTGTAGCTAAACTGTGGCCACTGGGTCT
This sequence comes from Callospermophilus lateralis, assembly GCF_048772815.1. Lineage (NCBI taxonomy): Eukaryota > Metazoa > Chordata > Mammalia > Rodentia > Sciuridae > Callospermophilus > Callospermophilus lateralis. The sequence goes on along the minus strand of NW_027513298.1, from coordinate 36,538 downwards.
AAGTGTCTCCCCGTTTGGACTGTGAAGCCATTTTGTGATCCTAAAATTTTCATGGTGTTTCTTGCGGCTTCACTGGGAGTTTGGTATTTGCTTCACAAAATACAAAGAGGTCAACTGGGACACAGTGCTGGAGGGAGTTCTGTCACGTGTGGTGGGTCAGTTTCTCTAGGACAATGCACGAACCATGCTTCTATCCCACATAGCTTGCCCCATTGACCATAGCAACTTGATTCTGAAACTTGCCCTGAGACTTCTCAATATTACAAGATGCCTTTACATAGAAGGGACTGCTTGCTGCACCATTTCAGTCACAAGACACTTGGAAGCTAATGGCAGATCCACATGGCCCCACCAAAAATGTTTTATGACACACCTGCCCACTACTGCTGTACGCCCAGTACTCAGCAGCCTCCAATTTATTGGCATCTCTGTTCTACACCATTTTCATGAAACCCAGTCAATCAAGGCACTGTCTGGTATACTCATGATCAGCAACAGGACATCCAAAGGTTCTCCAGTGCCATCTGGCTATGGGAATTTCAAAAATTTCTTGGTATTTATCTAGCCATTATTGAAAGATGAAGTTGGATGCACTGTGTGTTTCAAATCAATCCAGAACCAATAAATTTTGAGGAAGCTCATGTCAATAAAAGACAATGGAGAATTCTCACAGGCAAGGCTTCCCAAAGAGTGGCTAAATGGTCACGTGAATCCAGGCCCATTGATGTCTACAATGTAAGGTCCATGTGTGTTTTGACTCTCAACTATGGCTGCCAAATCTTTCAGAATAAAATCATGTGATATCTTGGCTGTGATTCCCAGTGCTTTGTGGAAATACAACCTGGGCATACATCTCAGTTTCCAAGGGCGACTCTCATGCGTAGTCTCTTAACATCCCAACACAATTCATGGCAATACTTCTCTGAGGTCAGTTCCAGAACTCAGTCTCTTAGGGGAATCACACCAGAGATCATGTCAAGGTGGACCCAGTCATCTCTTCCAACCACCACACAAATGACCACAATTAAAACCAACACACTCCCACATGGTCCTCATGATATTTCATATAAACACTCTTCATAACCTCTGGTTGGATGTTTCGATGAGGGGCGCAGACCAAGACAGTCTCCAAAATAATCTCCCTTGCCCCTAATTTGCCTAAAATCAGGGTGGCTTGGACACCCTTCCTGTGAACCTGGTGTGATCACATAGGCCTGCTGTTAATACTTCTCTGCTTCTCCAATTTGAGGACTACTGTGGGGTTTAGATTCTTTGTCTGAATTGGAGACATGAGGAAACCCAAGCACCTATGGGCTAGCCTCTGCAGGGCTTTGAAGAAATTATTTGACCCAAAGCATTCCTATTCTAACTTGATGTAGGTCTGGAACCTCACATAGGAAGGGGAGAGACTTCATGCAGAATGACTGCTCTTTTGGCTATTTTGGTTTTGGATGCACACATGGAATCTTTCTTTAGATCCATCAGGTGCTGAGAATCTAAGCCTAAGCCTCACGCAGGGCCAAAAGGCTGATTCAGACACATCCTTTCCAAAGGAATTAAGCAAAAAGCTTCAGGTGATGCCCATTCATTTCCATGTGAAAACAGTTTTTTTCAGGCATCAAAAAAAGGTGGCCTGAGGCAAAGACCTTTCAGACATTGAGGGCAGCAGAACAATTGATAATTAAAAGGCCCAAAGGTTTTCTCCACTGAGACTATCCTGATCACACTGGTATCAGAGTTTTCTGAGATGCTCGCCATTCCCTTCAGCTATCCAGTACATGACGATGTCACAGGGCTTGGAAGTGGTACATATATTGGACACAAAACCATGAGCCTATTCTGGAGAGTGGCCAGAATTCAGGAAGAAAGCAGAAACTTTGAAAGATAGCAAGTGTTGCCCATCGATAAGGCAAGCTGAAATCCATTCATAAATTGGGCAGGATGAATGCTGGGAAGCTTTCAACTAGACAGGACATATCAATTGATGCATTCTCTTTTCTAATGTCTACAACCATGGACACCGTGGGATACACAGACATAGAAACACTCGCCTTGTCAAACGACTTACTCGAAACAGTCTACACCAAACCAAACATACCGACTTTCCTACCTATTCTGAGAACATGAGACAAATCCACAAACTCACACCCACACCCACAAAGGCACCTCCTTCCCCAAAGTAGGTCTGTGACTATCCAGAGTTTCTCTGATTGTGGGCCATATTTTCTTCCCCCAAAATGGCCTGTCCTGTCTCAGATCTGGTCTCTTTGGCCAACATTGTGAAGTACTGAGGAGCCAGCGGTGATCCAATACCTGCTTTCTCAGTAAAGGCGACTTTTCAGAGCTTTCTGGCATTTGGCCATCCTCACATCAGTATGTACCAAGAAAGACTAAATCTGTCCTTGGTAAATCCAAGAAATTGAGACCCCTGGGAGTGGGACTGGGAGTGGATTTGGGTGACTGGCTTCCTGGATCCCAAGTTCAGAGAGTTCTGTCACTAAGGATGTTAGGTGAGGTCACTTCCTTCAGGAATTGAATAAGGTCACTGCCTTGGCAACCACGTTGTCCTAACAGTTGTTTCAAAGGGTCCCATGAAATTGAGGCTGCCCCTACTTCCTGTGACACTTTCACAACTTAGAATGGTATATCAACCATAGGCACCCGGGAACAGCTCTCAACACAGGCCTGGTTTGGTCCTTCTTCTCTAAATTAAGAAGACAGAGGCTGATTCAGAAACATTCCTTCATCCTGACCAGGTTTTTTACAATGGAAGATGACTTTTGCTCTCTCAGTTCCTACATAGCTGCCTACAACTTCTGCAGGGATCATTTTTGCATGGACCTTTGAGTTTCTCAGTAGTTGGAATGAATCCTACATTTTTGTATTGTAAGACCATCTCTGTCCCTGCTCTTCTGTAAAGTTAGATTGAGGCAACAATGAATGGTTAGGGTTAATAACAGGTTTGATTTGGGTTAGGAATCATTCAGCTAGATGAAAAATGGTATTGATAACCTGCGATAATTACAAGAATATATAGGTAAAATATAAGTATGAAAACAGAAATCTAGGTAAGATTTAAAACCCAGAAGTGTATTAGGACCTTGATTGTGATACTTAGCTTTGATATATTTTCTGCACAGATGTCTCAGGTACATCGATATACAATTGCATTGGACCTTGTGCCTTGGATGATTGATTGTCAAAGATAACATCCAGTCAAAAAGTGATAGTCGGTAAGATTAAGAAGATAGTCGGTAGTTTAGAAAGGATAGTGAGTATAGAATTTGCACCAAAAGTTCTTTAGCTATAGCTTTTCGGGTATAGAGTAAATGTAAATGTCAGCACATGTGAAGAGTCAGTCACAAAGATGAACTGGGAAAAGTATGTAGGAAAATAGATATCAATAGAGACATTAGGAAATCTGGCAAAGTATAGTCGTTAGTGAAAAGTTAGTAAAATAGGTAGTTGTCTCTTCATGTTTTTCTGTATACTTAACTTCCCTCCCTGCCCTCCCCAAGGAAAGTATATAAGCCCTGTTTAAGCTGTTCTCAGGACTCTCTGCTATATTTAAGTGAGCTCTGAGCCCCAGCATGCTGGACCCCCAATAAACCCTTTGCTTTTGCATGAGACAGTCTCTTGGAGGTCTCTTCGCCTGACACTCGTCCGACCTTTACATATGGAGGTTCCACCGAGTTCTGGGAGCAGCGGACGAGAGACCCCAACAGGCTCCTCTCGGGATTCGTAAGGCGCCTCTTTCTGGTGTCAGGTTTCAGGTTAGGTCTTGGCAAAATGGCTGTCAATAAAGAGCGTGAGCTCTCTCTCACGGTGGCTGACAGATGTGTCACAGAGCCACAGGCAACCACCCTGAGGGACACCCCAGAGGACTCTGAAAATCGAGGAACAATAGTCTCCTTAACTCAGTGATATTTTGTTTCAGATTCGGTATTGCCAGCCCATCAGGTATTGCCGGCTACTCAGTCCTCGTCTCAGTGTTGGACGTCCATTGCCTGTCTTTATTGTCTTGTATTGTCTGTGTCATGTGTTGTTGCTTTTACTGTTTGTGCATTTTTCATTATGGGAAAGAGCACTTCAATGCCTCTGTCCCTGACCCTTGATCACTGGACCAAATTCCGCTTAAGGGCTCAGAATCTTTCTTTTTCAGTAAACCGCTGGACCTGGCAGACTCTTTGTGCCTCAGAATGGCCCACCTTTGGATTCGGATGGCCCTTAGAAGAATTTTTCTACTTCTCAGTAATTTAAAAAGTCAGAGATATTGTCTTTCAGGAAGGGCCACATAGCCATCCAGATCAAAAGCCATATATCTTAACCCGGCATTACCTCTGCAAATCTCCTCCATGGGTGAAGCCTTTCTTTGCCCCTGCCCCCGCTCCTAATCTTTCCCCCACGATCTCTCAAACCCTCTGCTCCTCCTCCTCCTCCACCCTCTTTTCTGCCTAAGTCACAAGATTTAACTCTACTGGACTCTCATCCCTCTCCTTATCCCTTGCCCTGGTCTCCCAACCCCCAACACCCTCTAAGTGATTCCCCTGCTGCTGACTCAGCCTCTCCGCCATTGGAGGAAGCTAAGCCAGCCCAGCACCCTCCAGAAAACTCCCCCGTGGCACACACAGCCCCTCCTCCCCTGGAGGAACCTGGCCCGGCTAAAGGAACTCACCGGCAATGAATGATTGAAAACCCTGGAACTCCCGTGATGCTCCCCCTCCGTCCCTATGTGCCAATGATTGATGATGGTCATGGGGAAAAAATGCAAGCCTACCAGTATTGGCCTTTCTCCTCTTCAGACCTATATAACTGGAAAAATAACAATCCCTTTTTTACCGAGGACCCCACTCGTCTCTCAGGTGTGGTTGATTCATAGATGTTTTCACACCAGCCTACTTGGAATAACTGCCAACAACACCTAGGGACTCTCTTCATGACAGAGGAACAAAAGAGAATCCTCCTGGAAGCTAGAAAATAATATCCTCAGACCAGGTGGGTGACTGACACAACTTCCCAACATATTCAACCCGGCTTTCCCTAGAATCGACGAAACAGGGACCCCAATACCTTTGAAGGTAGGGAGCATCTGTTCACTTATCTCCGGGCTCTAATAGCGGGTATCTTAGTGGCTGCTAGGCGACCAACTAATTTGGCCAAGGTAATAGAGTTTATTCAAGGGCCTGACGTATCTCCCTCTATGTTTCTAGGGAGAATTATGGAGGCATATAGGAGATATACTCCTTTTGATACTCAGGCAGAGGCTCAAAAGGCATTTGTCATTATGGCCTTTATTGGGCAAGCTGCCCTGGATATTTAAAGAAATTTAAAACACTTAGATGGATTACAAGATATGACTTTGAGAGATTTAGTCAGCGAAGCCAAAAAGGTATACTATACGAGAGAAACTGAAGAAGATAAGGAAGCAAAGGGAGGATAAAAGAAACAAAAGACAGACTAAGGAATTGACTAAGGTCCTGGTCACAACAACAAATAGGCCAGAAATAAGAAACATGGAGACAGGAAGGGATACCTGGGCCCAAACTAGAGGACACCCCTGGCCTCAGATCAATGTGCCTACTGTAAAGAAAAAGGACACTGGGCCAAAGAGAGCCTTAGAAAGAGACAGCTACGCCAGCCAGCCATTCTGACTCTGGAGGATGACTAAGAAAGTTGGGGATCAGATCCCCTCCCCGAGCTCAGGTTAACTTTTGAAGTGGAGGGCACCCCAGTAAACATTGAAGTGGATACAGGGGCAATATACTCAGCCATTAAGGCCCCATTTTGCCCTCTATCAAATAAAAGGTCTCTAATTCAAGGGGCTAATTGCAGTAAATATCGGGCTTGGACAACTAAGAGGACCTGGGACCAGGGGAAAGGAAAAATCCATCACTTCTTTCTAGTAATTCCAGAATGCCCGGCCCCATTAATGGGCAGAGTTCTGCTCAGCAAGCTCCAGGCCAAAATAACTTTTAACCCTGAAGGCCCCCAAGTGGAATTTCTAAATCCTTCAGTAAAAACTCCTATATTCACAGCTCTAACTATGTCAGTAGATAATGTACACCAAATCACTCACCTTAGTTCAAAGAAACTACATTCATTCATGAAGGATCAAGAACAGAGTTTTCCACTAACCGACTCACAGTTAAAGGAAATAACTGAATGGTTAACAAAAGCCTGTCAGGTCCATCAATTGGTTAATTCTTATCCTTCCAAGCTTCCTGCAGGAAAGCACCTATGAAAAACCAGACAAGGACAATTCTGGGAAGTGTACTTTACTGAAATAAAGCCAGCAAGTTATGGACTTAAATATCTCCTAGTCTTTGTAGATACATTTTCAGATGGATTGAAGCCTTTCCCACCAAAAAAAAAAAAAAGAAAAGAAAAGGAAAAAAAGAAAAAAAAAAGAAACAGTGCAAATTGTGGTGAAGAAGATCCTGGGAGATATTTTTCCAAGATACGGCCTGCCTAAAGTAATAGGGTGTTATAATGGACCCGCATTCATAACCCACATAAGTCAGGGGTTAGCCAGGACCTTGGGGATTTATTGAAAGTTACATTGTGCTTATAGACCCCCGAGTTCAGGACAGGCAGAATGAATGAATAGAACCATTAAAGAGACCATAACGAAATTAAGCTTAGTGACCGGCATAAAATATTGGACTATGCTACTGCCTTATGAACTGTTTCATGCAAGAAATACTCCCTCTGTTTCTTTGTGTAACCTCACCCCCTATGAAATTTTCTATGGTGCCCCTCCTCCAGTAAGGGACCTAACTCCAACTCTAAGACCTAACGATCCCTTTCACACCCCCTTGCTTGACAGACTTAAAGCTCTTGAAAGAACTCAGGATACCTGTGAAAACAGATGGCCACTGCCTAACCACCTGGGGACGAGAGGACTCCAAATCAACATCAAGTAAGATACTTCTTCTATGTAAGACGACATCAGGTGTCATCCCTGGAACCCCGCTTGAAAGGACCATACCAGGTGCTACTTATAACACCTACAGCGGTAAAGGTAGACAGAATCATTTACTGGATCCATACCTCTCATCTCAAGCCTGCGGCCTGTTGAGACTCTGGCTGGAAACTGGAAAAGACTGGTAACCCTTTCAAATTGTGTATTCCTCATATTATTGCTAACTATAAACTCTGTTTGCTCAACCATGTAATTTCTTTTCTCCAATCTCAAATTGGACAAGTTAAACTTATGTTAATACCCCACTAGCAGACATAAAATGTGACACCCCCCAATGATCACTTTTATGACTAAAAGTAGCCAGAAGAAGAAGTGGGGAATGAAAGGTTAATAAAATAGGCACTTGTCACTTCCTGTTTTTCTGTACGCTTAACAAAACACTGTTGAAATCTTGAGAAATGTTTGCTAATCTTGTTCCCAGAATGTGCTGTCCCCAACGGCCAAACTACAGAATGCACTCCCTCACCCGGTTGCGTGCAAACTGCCCACTCGCCCTGATCCATTAATAAAATTCCCTCCCTGCCCTCTTCAAGGAAAGTATATAAGCTCTGCTTAAGCTGTTCTCAGCGCTCTCTGCTCTATTCAAGTGAGGTATGAGCACCAGCACGCTGGACCCCCAATAAACCCTTTGCTGTTGCATGAGATAGATTCTGGGTGGTCTCTTCCTCCGAAGCTCACCTGACATTTACTTGGATGATTGAATGTAGAAAAGAACATCCATTCAAAACGGGATAGTCAGTAAGATTAGGAATATAGTTGGTAGGTTTAGGAAGAAGAGTGAATATTGGATTTGGAAAAAAAGTCCTTTAGCAATAGGGTTTCATATAGAGAGTGAATGTAAATGTCAGCACATGTGAAGAGTCAGTCACAATGATGAACTGGAGAAAACATGTAGGAAAGCAGATATCAATAGAGACATTATGAAATCAGGCAAAGCATAAAGTTAGTGATAGGATTACACATTCAACAGGGTTGACTTTAATTATATAATCTTAGGAAAAAAGAAATATGTAGTCATCAATAGGATTGACATTTGAGAGCATTAGGCAAGTGGACATGGATGATTTTAGTAATGCAGGTTCACTTTCCATTTAGGTTTTGGTACAATCATAAGTGTGACCTTTGCATTTTGTGTTCAGAATATTACTGTGATACAATGTATATGTAGATCAGGTGACATGAGTATTTCTCGTAACCATTTCTGGGAGCAATATTTTGAAGACGTATAAATTAGTATTGGGGGTACAAAAAGTTGTACCCTGTGTCTATGAATATAGAGGTTTCCTGGCCTAAAGACATTTTGAGAAACTGCCTCTGAGGCTGGGCACTTGAAACATATGTTGTTGTCAGTAGCTTTAGCTTCCTTTGTAGTGAGACCATCAAAGCTAGATATGCATCTATGTGACCTGAAGGACATGTGTTCTTATTTTCCAATGAACATGGTGCAGCAGTGATGAATTCTCTTTTTGTAGGTAAACAATGACCATTGGGGCTAAGCCTCTCCCCGTGTGGACTGTGAAGCCCTTTGGTCATACTCCACTTTTAATGGTCTTTCTTGCTGCTACAATGGGAGTTTGGTATTGGCTTCACAAAATACAAGGAGTTCAAATGGGTCGCAGTGCTGCACGGCATTCTGTCACATGTGGTTGGTCAGTGTCTGCTGGAGAACGCACCAACCAGGCTTCTATCCCACATAGCTTGCGCCCTTGTCCATAGCAACCTGATTCTGAACATTGCCCAGAAACGTCTCCATATACCAAGATGCCTTTTTATATAATTGTCTGCTGGCTGCACCATGTCAGTCACAGGACATTTGGAAGCCAATGGCAGATCTCCATGGCCACAGCACAGATGTATTATCAAACACTTGCTAACCACTACTCTAGGCTCACTACTCAGAAGGCTCCAAATTACTGGCATCTCTGTTCTACAGCATTTTCATGAAACCCAGTCAATCAAGGCACTGTCTGGTATACTCCTGATCAGCAATAGGACATGGAAATGTTTTCCAGTGCCACCTGGTCAAGGGAATGTCCAAAATTTCATGGTATTTATCTCGCCATTTTTCAAGGATGAATTTGGAGCCACTGTGAGTTTCCCATTCATCCAGGAACCATAAAATTTTGAGGAAGCTTATTTGAATGAAACCTCTGGAGAACTCTCACAGGCAAGGCTTCCCAAAGAGGGGGCAAAGGTCACATGAAGCCAGGCCCATTGAGGTCTACAATGTGAGATCCATGTGTGTTTTGTCTCTTAATTATGGCTGCCAACTCTTTAAAAATAAAATCATGTAATATCCTGGATGAGATTCCCATGGCGATGTGGGAAGCCATCCTGGGCCTAGAACTCAGTTTCCTAGGGCGACTCTCATACGTGGCCTCCTAAAATCCCAACATGACTTCATGGCAATACTTCTCTGATTTCGGTTCCAGAACTCAGTCTTATGGGGAATCACACCAGTGTTCAAGCCCAGGTGGACCCAGTCATCTCTTCCAACCACCAACAAATGACCACAATTAAAACCAAAACCCTCTAAAATGGCCTTCATCTTCTTCCATATAGACACTCAACATAAATTATATAACTGGTTCCAACTTTAAATAATGGATTGAATTGTTATCTGAAAATATACAGGAAATCTTATATTGATATACAATCATTCATTCCAACCAGTTATACATCTAATGGTAATTTTAGGGTTATGGTTTATCATGAAGAGTGTGGGAGTTTTGCTTCAAATTTTTATGGAAATCGAAAATAATGTGTTTGGAAAGAAGTCTCATGAGAAGAACAGTCAAGAAACCTGGAGGAATACATGTGTTCTGAAGCAGGAAATGATTGAAAGTGAAACAAATGCCTATTAATTTGTGAACCTGTGGATGAAATATATATCCTATGGTGTGCATAAACTGAAGAAATAGTAATGTACCAGTGTTAAATAAAATGAACTTCAAAATACACATCATGTCCCATAGGAATCTATTTGCATTGATGTTAAACTGGGTCAGCTACTGTAGAAATATTAGGATTTTATGCACCATTCACTGAAGTTACTTTTCAGTACTAGAAAACAAATATGTATTTCAGGTGGATGTATATTTCAGAGAATAATCTTGTGAAAAGTTGATTATGAATCCACATACATGAACATGAATGAATTTAGGTAGTGTATATAGGACACATATATTTTATATTTTGAAAAATTTGGAGAGTATATATATATATATATACACACACACACAAAACACAAACACAGACAATAAAACGTAGCAATATATATGCCAATCGAAATTCTTCATGAAATATATATCATCCACTGATGCAAAAATATTTATTTTACTTAACATGGATTTATGTATAATGTTTTTCTACTAGGAGGCTCCCCCATACGTTGAATTTTCAGTTCCAACAGCGTTTAGGAGAAGTGATCTCTTCTCACAATTTGAATCTGCTAAGTCAGCCACCTCACAAGAATATACGTGTGATACCATGTAGGATTCTATATGTGCATATAAAATACATGTGGTGAATAGGCTACAGAGAAAGGGAGCCAGGTATTCACATATTTTTTAACTTTAAAAACACATGGAGAATTATTTCAATTAAAAATTAGCTAGATTTATAACACCTACCCTATATCATGCAAAAGGCAACTCCATATATACACCATGCCTCCTCTGAACTGCTTGTATTTCTATTCTATTTGGGTTATTTTCCTCCATCATATTAGTATTAGTAGTCATAGTCTAGTAGGATATGGGTTAGTGCCAGGGGTCCCGGCCGGCAGGACACATCAACGTGGGCACCGAACATAGTTGGGGAGGAATGAAGGGACAAGAGACAGGAGAGATGACAGCCAGACAGGAGTTCTGATCAAGCTGCAAACTTTTATTGTTCTCACAGGGTGTTTATATGCTGCCGATGGGAAAACTCTCTTATCGGCAGTTGCTGGATGTCTTCACAGGGTTAGATAACCTCAGGATATTTCAGGAAGACAGATGGCGACAGGATGTCTCAGGGAGATAGATGGTTGTGGGATATCTCCCAGGCAGGATGTCTCCCAGGGGGCTGTTTCTTGTAAGTGTCAGGCTATTCTTTGAAGGAGAACTTCCTTCTAGGCCCTGACATTTCCCCCTTTCTTATATAAAATATTTGACCTACCTTACCGGCCATGTTTTTAGGGGGGGTTAGAAGCTCTGTTTGTCTAGGAGGCCTTAGAATATCTCCTGATCCGAGCAAGCATATTTACTAGCAGATTTCGTGGTGGCCTTGGCATGTTTTTGGAGGAGATGGCCTTGAAGGGGAAGCATGCCAACCGCCATGCACCAGAGCGTGTCACTCAGAGGTCTTGTGTTTGGGGATGCGTGGATCCATCCTTTTGCAGTCCTTCCTGCACCCTCCGATATTATGGCCTAACGTCCTCACTCCATGGGTGCGTCTTCCCCCAAGCCGAAGGGCCCATGGAGACGAACCCTTATGGCAAGGGCAGAAGATGGTTTGTCAGAGCTTTTACTTATAGTTTTATGTAAGAAAGAGAGATCTGTGGGGATGTAAACTTAAGAAATAAGCCTGTGAGAAGGGTAGAACATCCTTTTAAAAGTTGACAGCGTGGTCTTCCATCTCCAGATGATGATAGTGGATCTGTATGGGCTTAGAGGCCATAATATTAATGTGTTCTTTAATAAATTGTACCACACTGTTTATAATGCAGGGTCCTATGGTCACCATTAAACGTAAACCCAAAAAAGGGCCTAATAGGGGAAGAAGGTAGGGTAGAAATCCATTAAGCTTAGTCCAGAGGGGATTTTCAAATAGTTCTCTTCATCTCTTTTCTAGATCTTCTTGAAGCTGCTTAAATTTAGTGCATACTATGACTGATTTATTGGCATAAAAGCAGCATCGTTCCCATAAGGCCAATCAAATATCTCCCTGGTTAGCAGTCAGCAAATCTAAGCCTCGTCTGTTTTGAAGGAACACTTTTGCCAGGAAGTCTATTTGGTCCTACAAATCTTTAATGGTTTCTGATAGAGTTTGTACATCATTTTAAGTTGTTGAGACATGCGATGGTAAGGGTGTATAGCCGTGCCAAAGCCAGTGTACCTGTGCCCACAGCAGCTGTTATTCCAAGGCTGGCAATAAGTGGTAAGGCCTGTATCACCCGCCTCTGTCTTTTGACTAAGGTGTCTAGGCTAGAGGTTCGTCTCCTGGGACAATAGTTATATCAGGGAGTAATAAGGCAAGAACACAGTCACTGGTCCAATTCGCTGGAAGCCTGGGGAAGGCCACATTTCCTCCACACATAACAACTGTGCCATTGGGGGGACAAAGAGATGGGATGGGTGAGGAATAATTTTGTACTGTTGAGCAATTTCCAAAGGAAGTAATTCCAAAATCCATATCATAGGTATTATTCTGCATCGCACCTAAAAGACATAATGTAAAAGTGCCTATAGGCTATTTTTTAAAGGGAAATCCGGGTTGGCATGTATTATCATTGTCCATAGTAAAATTAATAGGAACTGCCATAGGAATGCTTGCCCCTGTTGTCATGCAGAGCCAGCAATTACCAGCAAGGGTGGGGTTGGAATTACTAAGGAAGGAGAAGGTAGTTTGCAAAATATCTAATGTATTGGTATCTAAACCTGGGAACTGGGATTTCGGCTACATTAAGGGATGATATGTGAGCTCAGGGATTTGGGGTTTCAAAAGTTTGATTATCTGAGGATGCTTGACAGAATAAGTGGGTCCTCTACCATCAGAGACCCCTGTAGGGGCCTTAATCGGCCAGTCGGAAGGTTTTCCGACAGTGCCTTGGCACCCAGCTTACTGTAGCTTGGTGTATTTGCCTTCTCCTCCCCGGTCAAAGAGAACGGGGGTATAATGAATAGTGGTCCCCCCTGCTTCATGAGTTTTAATTAGGGAGGCTTCAAAAAATCATTTTCCCTGCTTGTTAACACAAATTGAGGCCGACACATAACAAGAGACATGCATCGCCTGGGTATGCGTACGGGTTGCAGAACAATTTTGGAGAGCTTTACTTGTACTAGGGGGAATAATCTTTGGCTTGTTAACACATACCCAATAAGGCTGATGAACTCCTCTGAGTTTATGGTCAACCTCGGCACGGAGGTAAGCCACCTTAGTCATGCAGTCAGCAGTCTGGGTCCAACTAGTGGAAGCCTGAGTCCAAGATCCTCCCTTGCATTCACGGGGGCGGGGGGGCAAAAAGGTACTCCATGATGTTGGAAGGTGGAGGGCCAAGGCCTCCGTGCACAAACCTGTTCAGCATAAGTTCCTTAAGCAGGATCCTCACACAGATTGTTGGATGGATCCGAAAAAGAGGAAAAATTGTACTCATGGGGAGGGCCTCCGTCCCCGGTTTGAGGTAAGTCATTAACCTGTTTAACCAGGTGTTCTGGTAACCATCTTGGGGCTGCTAGCTCTTGGTCCAAAACACAAGCTGAGCCTCGTTCCCAGATGAGGACAGGATCTGGGCGTTTCCATTTATTTGTAAGGGGATTTCGCCACATAACAGGTGGGTGATCAGAATTGGAAAAGGGATGTCAGTGTCTGTCTGCAGCCGAAAGGCCTTCACTGTCTAGGGTAAGAAAAAAAAAGGGCAAATAATGCATGGTTAAGGCAATGCCTGTGAGTGGTAAATACAAGGGCGGAAGCCTTAAGGCGGGATAGCCAAGTCTTTAAGGTAAGGTGGAACGTTCCACAATGCCTCGGCCCTGAGGTTTGTATTGAATTCCAGTAGTATGACAAAATTGCAAGGTAGCACAAAACTGTTTAAAATTGGCACTGGTATATGGAGGACAATTATCTGTTTTAATATGTATTGGTTTACCCATTATGGAAAAGGCTGAAACAAGATGAGAAAGGACATCTTTGGTAGCCTCTCCAGAATGTGGTGATGCAAAAATAAAGCTGCTGAAGGTATCGATAGAAACATGTATATATTTGGTTTATCCAAATTCAGGAAAATGAGTAACATCCATTTGCCAAACCTGATTTGGCAGTAATCCTCAGGGGTTAACTCCCAAGTGTTGAATCGGGAGAGAGAGAGCGCAAGCAGGGCATTCTTTTACTATTTCTCGTGCCTGTTTCCTGGTAATTTTACAAAGTAATCAAAGGCTCTGGGAATTTAGTTGGTTAAGATTGTTTAGCTCCATGGCCTTTTGAATGGAGCCACCAAAAATTGGAAAGATGGTAGGAGTTGCTGCATCAGCTTAAGCATTACCTGTGTTAGAGGACCGGAAAGATCAGAGTGTGCCCTGATGTGTCCTAAGAAAAATGGGTGTTGTTTGGCCTGAATTAGCTGCTGAAGCTGGTGAAACAGAAAGGCCGCATTGGAAGAAGCTTTAATGGCGGGTGAAATCTCCAGCAGGGGCACAGAATGAGCAATGTAGGCACTGTCTGTATGAATATTAACAGGATTATCACAAAATGTTATAAAAACTTGTGTTATGGCAAACAATTCCACAAACTGTGCTTAATGATAGACAGTATCAAAGGTGGTAGGCTGGTTATTTACAACAAAGACCGCACAGCCATTACTGGAACCCTCTGTAAAGACAGTAAGGGCTTGAGGACTGGGAGCCTTTTGAGTAATTTTGGGAAAAATGAATGGATGTATCTGGACAAAATGTAAAAGGGTGTCATTGGGGACATGGTTATCAATTGTTCCCAAATGGCCTGATTGGGCAATACCCCATTCATCCCCTCTCTGTAGTAAAAATTGGGTTTGGTGATTAGTATATGGAATTAAAATATTATCAGGGTCTTTGCCAAAATGTTGTCGAGAAAGCAAACGACGTTTAATAATAATAGAAGCTACCTGAGCAAGATAAACGGTAATAAACTTGGAGGATGTGGTGGATAAATGGACCCAAAGCAAGGGGAAGCCTTTATTTTTAAAATATGGATATCCTGTCAAAATTTTTCTGAGGGTATATGAGGAGCGTGTAAAAGAACCAGAACCAGAGGAATGTTATAAGAAATTTGTGTAACAAACTGTTTGGCAATGGCTTCTGTGACTTGGTTTAATGCCTGTCATGCCTCGGGAGTAAGCTTTTGAGGGGAAGAGGGGTAGGAATCCCCTCTCAAAATATCATTAAGGGGCAAAAGTACACAAGTGGGTAATTTTAAATATGTTCTTAGCCATTGAATATCTCCCAGTAATTTTTGAGAATCATTAAGGGTGTGAAGATGGTCCACACGTAGTTGTATTTTAGGAATTTGGATCTGATTATCTTGAAGTTTAAGGCCCAAATAGGTATAAGGGTCCTGTGTTTAAACCTTATCAGGAGCTATCTGTAGTCTCAAGGTAGTGAGTGTTTTCTAAAGGTCCAAGTAACAATTATTAAGGTCATGGTAATTAGGTGCAGCAATTAAAGAATCATCCATATTATGTAAAACATAAAATTGTGGTCATCACTCTCTCACAGGGTCTACTGCTTGAACAGCTTATTTTTAGCAAAGACTAGAGCTGTTGGCCATACCTTGGGGAAGAACCTTCCATTGAAATCTCTGCATAGGGCCGTGGAAATTAATGCAAGGGAGACTAAAGGCAAAATAGGGTCTATCCTCGGGATGTAAAGGAATGGTAAAAAAGCAAACTTTTAAGTCAATAACCATTTTACAATAGTTTTTGGGAATAGCCACTGGTGTGGAAATTCCAGGCAGTAGTGCTCCCATCAGGCACATAACTTTATTAATGGCACACAAATATTGTAAAAGACTCCACTTGCCTGATTTTTTCTTGATAACAATAGGAGTATTCCATGGTGAGGTTGAGGGCTCTACATGGCCGGCTGCCAGCTGTTCCTGCACTAACATGGAGGCAGCCTCCAATTTTTCTGGGGGGTAAGGGGCCACTGATTCACCCACACAAGAGTCTGAGTCTCCAAAATAATTTTATCTGCATGGGGTACAGGAGGGTCAGGAACCGACACTAAAAATCAGAATACCCAAGTCCATATGTATTTGTTTTTTTTTATGGGTTTTATAGTCCCCACCAGTCCTTGTCTCAGTCTCACAAGGCCTGTACCAGGGACAAAATTCATACAAAGCATTTGAGGAGTCACCATGGAATTGGGACTGGCAAGAATAACTTCCATTTGACTCAAAATATCTCGGCGTCATAGGTTAACAGGGAGGTCAGGAACAATGAAAAGAGTGACAGTCACCTTATTACCCTCTTTATCAGTCCAGCTAAAAGCCCTAGAACTGACATGGAAATTTTTTGACTCTTAACCCTTTTAGATCATTCAAGGATGGGGTGATGGGCCAACCTGATGGCCAGTATTTGTGAGAAATAATTGTGGCATCAGCTCCAGTATCTAGAATTCCTTGGAATTCCTTTCCTTCAATAAGTAAGGTAAGGGTGGGTCTATTGTGAGAAATGGGCTGAACCCAATATACATCAGAGGAGCCGAGGGAGGCTGTCCCCCGTTGTAGGTTTGGGCAGTGGAAGTGCCTCCTGAATCCAAGGGAAGGAATGTTAATTGTGCAAGTCTTGTTCCTGCTGGGATGGCCGGAACTCCATTAATAGCTGTTGCCAGTATTTTTATTTCTCCAGTGAAATCATTATCATTAATGCCAGGGAAGACCTGAACACCATTTAACGTAGCAGAGGCTCTTCCAAGAATAAGGGAACTCGTATGAGATGAAGGGGGACCCATAATTCTAGGGGGTATTATCTGGTGCCCTTGCATTGAGTCTAATATTGTATCGGTGGTAGCACAGAGGTCCAATCCTGCGCTGCCTGGGGTGGCTAGTTGGAGGGAGGCAATTGTGGGGAAGAATTTTGTGGTAGGTTTGGAGTTTGGGAGGGAACAAACCTTATTGCCCCTGGTTTTGTCCTGGGGGAGGTCGTGGCCAGGGGCTGGCCCCGCAGGGAGTTTCCTGAGAAGCAGGAAGAAATAGACTGTCTGAGGCCATTTGTCTTAGATCTACACTTACTGGCCCAGTGATGACATTTACCACATCTAGAACAAAGGGTAGCTGGGGGCGATTTAGCCCCAGTTTGAGGAGACGATATTCCTAGGCTTTGTTTGCCTTTCGGACACTTGCGTGCAAAATGGCCAGGTTGTTTACAAGTAAAGCAAGTACATGAGCCAGGATTGTGAAAGGCCTTGGTAAAGGGGGCACGTAGGGCGAGACCCATGGCATGGGCTGCACCCACCCCTGCACAGAGTCTAATAAAGTCAGAAAGTTTCCCTTTTTCCTTATGTGGTCGAAGAACATCCTGACATGCCGGGTTGGCGTTTTCAAAGGCAAGATGTTTTACAAAAGTTCTTTCGCTTTCGCTTGGTCCAAGCAAGCAATCTGCAGCTAGGTTAAGCCGGGGAACAAAGTTTCTATAAGGGTCGTTGGGTCCTTGTCAAATTTTTGCCAAAGAAGTGGTAGCCGAGCCCGTTTGAGGGAGGCATCTCCAAGCATGTAAGCCAGCCATCTGAATCTGCGCCAAAAGTCCAGCAGGGAATCGTGCCTATTTCGTTTTAGTGTCAAATGGCTCATAGCCCACTAGCTTAACATAAGTTCAGGATTTATAGGAGGCCTTAGTTAATTTTTTTTGAGCAGTTTCCTGACAGTGCTCCTTGAAATCTGCATTCCATAACAGGAAATCTCTGGCACTGAGGGTAGCTCGGTCTAAAAATTTCCAATCATTGGGAGTAAGCCATTGTGCGCTGTGGCTTTCTAATAAAGTCAACGTGTAGGGCACAGTGGGGCCATTGTAAGCACAAGTCTTTTTATGTTTTTCAAGAAAACGCAGGCTTAATTTTTTGTAGACACTCTGGGTTCCTTCCTGCCTAGGGGTGAACTCTTCATCCTCTGAGTCCTGATCTCCTTGATCCATTTCCCCCGCTTCCTCCTCTTGATCCTCCTCTAAGTCTTTGACCTCAGCCTTTGCAGGCATATCTATCTGACTGCGGGTGACTGGGAAGGCGAGAACAGGCTGATGGAGTGGCTTAGCCTTTGTATTAGACCACCGTGGGCCAGCTTTCATTGACTCCATGCCTAAGGCTAATGAACAGAGCTCAGAGTCAAGGGATCTTAATTCTTTTAAAAGTTTAATCTGTTCCCGTCTATGTTGGAGAGACTCTCACAAGGGAGCCAGGCTAGGCAAGGGAAGTGGGGAAAAAAATATCTGGGTGGTATTTTGCTCCTGAAGGGCTGGAGCACAAAAGGCAGGAGGAATATAGGAGGTAGGTAGATGTGTAAGTCCTATAGGCTGTGGCAGGGTCCTGAGAGGTGGCACATCTTCTGAATGGTAGCTTGCTGCTTCCTTCTCCAAGGTAGCCTCCGTCACAGGGGTCAATGTGTGTCTGGGATTTAAAACTCGATAAAGGCGTCTGGTAACCATTAGAGCCTTATTCATTAGGGTGGTATTTTGAGGGGGACCAGGAAGGTTCCCAGGGTCCTGGGGAGACTGAGAAGGGTCAATGTCTATACTAACTGATGGGCATGCCTTGGGGAGACGAGAGGTGTTTTGCATAGTCTCTTCTCCAATCCTGACAAGTTGTAAGGTACCATTGTCAAAGGGTGAACTTTTAAGAATTTCATTAATTAAGTTCCAGTAAGAAAATGTGGGAACTGGCACTTTTTCTGGGCCAAAGGTTTAATAATAATGTTTTAAACAGTCTCTTACTCTAAGCCATCTTTTACCATCAATGGTCACTTCAAGGTGAAACCATGGACACAATTCTCCTATGTATTAGAAAAAAAATTTAAGTCCTTTTTCTTAACACACACCCCCATGTCTTGAAGGACTCCTTGAGGCCTGACAAAAACAAATCATGTGGCGAAACTGCTTGTCCCATGGTGGGTCACTCACCGTGCGTCATCCCCACTCTCCTCCTGGATCTGTCTCTTGGTGGTGTCTGCTGAGGCAATCGCAAGCTCCACTTGATGAAGTCTTCCAGGAGGACGGGGTTCCCAATGAGTCAAAATCTCGAGCCCCAGTCAGTGGGTGCCAGTAGTCCCTGCTGGAAAGACACATCAACAGGGGCAGCGAACCTAGATGCGGAGGAATGAAGGGACAAGAGACACGAGAGATGACAGCATGACAGGAGTTCTGATCACGCTGCAAATTTTATTTTTCACACAGGGGCATTTATATGCTGGAGATGGGAAAGCTCTCTTATCCGAAGTTTCTGGATGTCTTCACAAGGTGAGATAAACTCAGGATGATTCAGGAAGACAGTTGGCAACAGGATGTCTCAGGGACACAGTTGGCTACAGGATGTCTCCCAGACAGGATGTCTCCCAGACAGGATGTCTCCATGGGGGCTGTTTCTTGTAAGTGTCAGGCTATTCTTTAAGGTGAATTCCTTCTACCCCTGACAGTCAGGGATTCAGTATTTCGAATGGAAAATTGGAAAAAGAATCCAATGTGTATTCAAAACAATGCCTTGACATTACCTTCATCCCAAGTAAGACACAATTAGAGGAGAAGAGTTAGAAAATCTGTGAATACACATCTGGAATATAAAATGCTCAGGAGTTCACAACCTTGGAGGTGGTATAGGAGTTTCCAAAAGTAAGGGACAGGGTAAAAACTCCACAAACATGGAGCTCTGCTGGCCTAAAGATTTCTTGAGAAACTTCATCTGAGGTTGTTTTTAGGAGCTTTAGCTTCCTTTGTAATGAGACGATCAAAGCTGGGTCAGAATCTATGTGACCTAGAGGACATTGTTTCTTATTTTCCAATGAACATGAGGCAGCAGTGCTGAATTCTCTCTTTGTAGGTAAACTGTGGCCACTGGTGGCTAAGTGTCTCCCAGTGTGGAATGTGAAGCCATTGGTCATCCTCCAATTTTTGTGGTGTTTCTTGCAGCTGCACTGGAAGTTTGATATTTGCTTCACGAAATACAAGAAGTTCAACTGGGACACAGTGATGGAGGGAGTTCTGTCACGTGTGGTGGGTAAGGGTCTGCAGGAGAATGCACCAACAAGGCTTCTATCCCACATAGCTTGCCCCCTTGACCATAGCAATCTGATTGTAAACATTGCCCTGAATCCTCTCCATATAACAAGATGCCTTTACATACAAGGGTCTGTGGCTTGTAGCATGTCAGTCACAAACCATTTGGAAGCGAAGGGCAGATGCAGATGACCCGACCACAGATGTTTTAACACACACCTGCACACCACTGCTCTAGGCCGACTACTCAGCAGGCTCCAAATTACTGGCATCTCTGTTCTACACCATTTTCATGAAATCCAGTCAATCAAGGCACTGTCTGGAACACTGATGGTCATCAATAGGACATCCAAAGGTTCTCCATGGCCACCTGGTCATGGGAATGTCAAAAATTTAAAGGTGTTTATCTAGCCATTTTTCAAGGGTGAACTTGGAGGCACTGTGGGTTTCAATTCATTCAGGAACAATTAAATGGAGAGGAAGCTCATTTCAATGAAAGCTCTGGAGAACTATCACACGCAAGGCTTCCCAAAGACAGGCCAAAAGGTCCCATGAAGCCAGACCTACTGAGGTCTAAAATTTGAGGTCCATGTGTGTTTTGACTTGCAACTATGGCTGCCAAGTCTTTAAGAATAAAATCATGTGATATCCTTCCCGAGATTCCCAGTGCTCTGTGGAAAGCCAACCTGGGCCCAGATCTCACTTTCCAAGGGCGACTCTCATGTGTGGCCTCCTAAAATCCCAACACAATACAAGGCAATACTTCTTTGAGGTAAGTTCCAGAACTCAGTCTCTAAGGAGAATCACACCAGTGTTCAAGCCCAGGTGGACCCAGTCATCTATTCCAAGCGCCACACAAATGACCGCAATTAAAGTCAAGACACTCCCACATGGCCCTCATTTTCTTCCATATAGACACTCATCATAACCTCTGGCTGGAGGTTTCCATGAGGGGCACAGCCCAAGACAGTGTCCAAAATAAGCTCCCTTGCATCCATTTGACTAAAGTCAGTGTGGCCGGGACATCCTTCCTGTGAACCAGGAGTGTTCAAAGAGGCCTGCCGTTAATATTGCTCTTATTCTCGATTTTGAGGCCTACTGACTGTGGGGTTTAGATTCTTTATGTTAATTGGAGTCATGAGAAAACCCAAGAACCTATGGTCTAGTGTCTGCAGGGCTTTGAAGAACTCATTTGACGCAAAGGATCTGTATTCTCAATGATGGAAGTCAGAAACCTTACAGAGGAAGGTGAGAGACTTCATCCAAAATTACTGCTCTTTTGGCTTTTTGATTTGGATGCACACATGGGATTTTTCTTTAGATCCATCAGGTGCTGAGAATCTAAGCCACAGCCTCACACAGGGCCAAGAGGCTGATTCAGACACATCCCTTTCCAAAGCAATTAAGAAAGAGCCACAGGTAATGTCCATACATTTCCATTTGAAAACTGTTTTCTTCAGGCTTCAAAAAGGCGTAGCCTGAGGCAAAGACCTTCCTGACATTCAGGGCAACAGAAGGATATGTAAGCAAAATGCCCAAAGCGGGGTTTCTCCACTGAGACTTTCCTGGTCACACTGATATCTGAGTTTTCTGAGATGCTCATCATTTCCTTCAGCTCTCTAGTGATGGCCGTATCACAGAGCGTGGAGGTGGTACATATCTTGGACACAATACCATGAGCGTATTCTGGAGATTGCCCATAATTCAGGTAGAGAACAGGAACTTAAGAAGATATTAGGTGTTGCCCAACCATTAGGCAAGCCGCAGACCATTCATAAATTGGGCAGAATGAATGCTGGGAAGATTTCTACTAGAAAGGACACATGTATTTATGCATTCTCTTTTCTATTGTCTACAACCATGGACACAGTGGGATACACAGATATAGAAAGACTAGCCTTGTCAAACGACTTACTAGAATCGGTTCACACCAAACCAAACAAACCGACTTTCTTACCTATTCTCAGAACATGAGACAAAACCACAAACAAATACCCACACCCACACCCACACAGACCCCCAAGTACGTCTGTGACAATATGGAGTGTCGTTTGATAGTGGGCCATAATAAATTCCCTCATAATGGGCTGTCCTGTCTCAGATCTAGTCTCTGTGGCAAACTTTGTGAAGCTGTAAGGAGCCAGTGGTGAGCCACTATCTGCTTTCTCAGGAAAGGCCCCTCTTCAGACCTTCCTGGCATTTGGCCATCCTCACATAAGTAGGTACCAAGAAAGACTGACTCTGTCTTTGGTAAATCCGAAAAATTTTGACCACTGGGACTGGGACTGGGACTGGCTCTGGATGCCTGGCTACCTGGATGCCAAGTTCAGAGAATGCCATCACCAAGGAAGTGAGGTGAGGTCACTTCCTTCAGGAACTGAATGAGGTCCCTACCTTGGCAACCACTTTGTCCTAACAGTTGCTTCCAAGGGTCCCATGAGATGGAGGCTGCACCTACTTACTCTGACATTTTCACAAGTTAGAATGGAATACAACCATAGGCACCCAGGAACAGCTCTCCACACAGGCCTGGTTTGCTGCATCTTCTTTACATTAAGAAGAGAGAGGCTGATTCCGACACAACCCTTCATCCTGACCAGGTTGTTTGCCATGGAAGATGACTTTTGCTCTCTGAGGTCCTTAATAGCTGCCTACATCTTCTCCAGGGATCATTTCTTTAATGACCTTTGAGGTTCTCAGCAGGTGAAAGATCCCTTAATTTCTGTCTTGTAAGACCAACCCTTTCCCTGCTCTTCTGTAAAGTTAGATTGAGGGAAGAGTGTATGGTTAGGGTTAATAACATGTTCAATCTGTGTTAGAAAATATTCTGCTGGATGAATAATGTTATTGGGAACCTACAATATTTATAAGAATATGTAGGTGAAATATATGTATGAAAACAGAAATCTAAGATTTGAAGCCCTGAAGGGCATTGGGCCCGTGATTGGGATACTTAGTGTTGACTTACTTTCTGCACAGATGTCTCAGATAAATCCATATACAATGGCATAGGACCTTGTACATTGGATGATTGAATGTGGAAGAGAACATCGAGTCAAAATGGGATAGTAGGTAAGATTAGGAAGATAGTTGGTAGGTTTTGGAAGGAGAGTGAGTATAGGATTTGGAAAAAAAAAAACTTCTTTAGCAATAGGGTTTCTGTTAGATGGTGAAGGTAAATGTCAGCACATATGAAGATTCAGTCACAACGATGAACTTTGGAAAATATGTAGGAAATCAGATAATAACAGAGACATTACAAAATCAGGGAAAGTATAAAGTGAGTGATAGGATTAGACATTTTGAACAGGGTTGAGTTTGACTATATAATCTTAGGAAGAAACAAATATGTACTCACCAATAGGATTGACATTTGAGAGTATTAGGCAATGTGGACATGCATGTTTTTAGTAATCCCTGTTCACTTTCCTTTTAGGCTTTGGTACAATCATAAGTGTGACCTTTGCATTTTGTGTCCAGAATATTACTGTGATAAAATGTATATGTAGATCGTGTGACATGAGTATTTCTTCCAGCATTTCTGGGAGCAATATTTTGAAGTCCTATAAATTAGTATTGGTGGTACAAAGAGGTATACACTGTGTCTATGAATATAGAGATAGTGCATGAATAGACCACATTGTGAATAAATAATATAACTGGTCCCACTTTAAATAATAGATTGAATTGATATCTGAAAATATATAAGAAATCTTATATCGATATAACATCATTCATTCCAACCAGCAATAGATCTAATGGTAATATTAGGGTTATGGTTTATCACGCAGTGTCTTTGAGTTTTGCTTCAAAAGTGATCATGGAAATCGAAAATAATGTGTTTGGAAAGAAGTCTCATGAAAAGACCCATCAAAAACATGGAGGAACACACGTGTTCTGTAGAATAAAGTGATTGAAAGTGAACAAAATGCCTATAAATTTGCAAAGTTTTGGATGAAACATATTTGCTATGATGAGCATAAACTGAAGAAATAGTAATGTACCAGTGTTGAATAAAATAAATGTCAAAATGCACAACATGTCCCATAGGAATCTACTTGCATTGATGTTAAACTGGTTCAGTTACTGTGGAAATATTAGGATTTGTATGCACCATTCACTGAAGATAGTTTTCAGTACTAGGAAACAAATATGTATTTCAGGTGAATGAATAATTTTGAGAATACTCTTGTGAAATTTTGATTATAAATATACATACTTGAATATGAATGAGTTTAGGGAGTGTATAACAAGATATATATTTCATATTTTGAAAAATCTGGAGAGTGTGTGTGTATATATATATATATATATATATATATATATATATATATATATATATATATATATATACATACACAAACACACAGACATTAAAAATAGCATAATATATTCCAATTGAAATTCACCATGAAATATATGTCATCTACAGATCCAAATATATTTATTTTATTGAATATAGATTTATGTATAATGTTGTTCAACAAGGAAGCTCACTCATAGATTGAATTTTCAGTTCCAACAGCGTTTAGGAGGAGTGATCTCTTACAATTTGTATCTGCCAAGTCAGTCACCTCACAAGAATGTACGTGTGGTATCAGGTAAGATTCTATAATTGCATGTAAAAATATATGTGCTGAATAGGCTACAGAGAAAGGGATGCCTTGACATTACAATCACCGAGACTAAGGCACAATTAGAGGAGAAGAGTTAGAAAATCTGTGAATAAATATCTGGAATGGAATGTGCTCAGGAGTTCACAACCTTGAAGACGGTAGAGGAGATTTCAAAAGTAAGGGACAGGGAAAACAGTCCACAAACATGGAGCTCTGGTTCCCTAAATCCTTCTTGAGAAACTGACTCTGAGTTTGGGCACTTGAAATATATGTTGTTGTCGGGAGATTTAGCTTCCATTGTAGTGAGACAATCAAAGCTGTGTCTGCATCTATGTTACCTGGAGGACATGGTTTCTTATTTTCCACTGAATATGTGGCAGCAGTGCTGAATTCTCTTTTGTAGGTAAACTGTGGCAACTGGGGGATAAGTGTATCCACATGTGGACTGTGAGGCCATTTGGTCATCCTCCACTTTTCGTGGTGTTTCTTGCTGCTGCACTAGGATTTTGGTATTTGCTTCATGATATACAAAGAATTCAACAGTTACCCGGTGCGTGAGTGAGTTCGGTCACTTTTGGTAGGTCAGGGTCTGCAGGAGAATGCACCAACCAGGCTTATATCCCACATGACTTTCCCCCTTGACCATAGCAACCTGATTCTAAACATTGCCCTGAATCCTGTCCATATGACAAGATGCCTTTACATACAAGGGTCTGCTGGCTGCACCATGTCAGTCACAAGCCATTTGGAAGCCAATGGAAGATCCACATGGCCCCACCACAGTTGTTTTATTACACACCTGCCCACCACTGCTTTAGGCCCACTCCTCAGCAGGCTCCAACTTCCTGGTATCTCTGTTCTGAACCATTTTCATGAAAACCAGTCAATCAAAGCACTGTCTTGTAATCTCATGATCAGCCACAGGATATCCAAAGATTCTCCAGTGCCACCTGGTCATGGGAAGTTTCAAAATTTCTTGGTATTTATCTAGCCATTTTTCAAGGTTGAAGTTGGAGGCACTGTGTGTTTCATTTCATTCTGGATCTATTACATGGTTAGGAAGCTCATTTCAATGAAATCTCTGGAGAAGTCTCACAGGCAAGGCTTCCCAAACAGTGGCCAAATGATCACATGAATCCAGGCCAATTAGGATCTACATTGTGACATCCATGTGTGTTTTGACTCTCATATATGGCTGCCAAGTCTTTCAGAATAAAATCATGTGGTAACCTGGCTGAGATTCCCAGTGCTCTGTGAACAGCCACCCTGGGCCTAGATCTCATTTTCCAAGGGTGACTCTCATGTGAATCCTCCTAAAATCCCAACACCATTCATGGCAATACTTCTCTGAGGTGAGGTCCACAACTCAGTCTCTAAGGGGAATCACAACAGAGTTCAAGCAAAGTTGGACCCAGTCATCCCTTCCAACGCCCACACATGACCACAATTAAAACCAAAACACTCCCACATGACCCTCATCTTCTTCCATATGGACACTCATAATTACCTCTGGCTTGAGGTTTCCATGAGGGGCACAGCCCAAGACAGTGTCCAAAATAACCTCCATTGCCCCTCATTTGCCTAAAGTCAGGGTGGCCTGGACATTCGTCCGGGGAACCAGGAGTGAGCAAATTGGCCTGCTGTTAATATTGCTTTGCTCCTTCATTTTGAGGCCTACTGACTGTCAGGTATAGATTCTTTATGTGATTTGGATTCTGGAGAAAACCCAAGCACCTATGGGATAGCCTCTAAAGGGCTTTGAAGAACTCATTTGATCCAAAGGTTCCTATTCTCACTTGAAGGAGGTAAGGAACCTTACAGGGGAAGGCGAGAGACTTCTTCCATAATGACTGCTCTTTTGGCCAATTTAGTTTTGGATGCAAACATGGGATTTTCTTTACATCCATCATGTGCTGAGAATCTAAGCCAAAGCCTAACACAGGACCTAGAGCCTGATTCAGACATATCCCTTTCCAATGCAATTAAGCAAAGAGTCACAGGTGATCCCCATTGATTTCCATTTGAAAACTGTTTTCTTTAGGCTTCCCAAAGGGGTGGCCAGAGGCAAAAAGCTTCCTGACATTGAGGGCAACAGAACAATAGGTACCAAAGCAGTATTTCTCCACTGAGACTTTCCTGATCACACTGATATCTAAGTTTTCTGAGATGCTTGCCATTCCCTTCAGCTATTCAGTACATGGCCATGTCACAGAGCTTGGTGGTGGTACACATCTTGGACACAAAACCATGAGCCTATTCTGGAAAGTGGCCAGAAATCAGAAAGAAAACAGGAACTTAGGAAGATATCAGGGGTTGCCCATCGATAATGCAAGCCACAGTCCATTCATAAATGCGAAGTATGAATCCGGGGAAGCTTTCTACTAGACAGGACACATCCATTGAAGCATTCTCTTTTCTAATGTCTACAACCACGGACACAGTGGGATACACAGACCTAGAAACACTTGCCTTTTCAAACGACTTACTAGAATCAATTAACTCCAAACCAAACAAACTGCCTTTCTTACCTATTCTCAGAACTTGAGACAAAACCACAAACACACATCCACACCCACAAATGCACCTCCTTCCCCCAAGTAGGTCTGTGACTATCCGGAGTGTCCTCTGACTGGTGGGCCATACTATGTTTCCATGAAATGGCCTGTTCTGTCTCAGATCTGTTCTCCTTGTCCAACTCTGTGATGTTGACAGGAGCCAGCGGTGAGCCACAACCTGGTTTCTCAGGAAAGGGCCCTCTTCAGAGCTTTACTCGCATTTGGCCATCCTCACATCAGTAGGTACCAAGAAAGACTGACTCTGTCCTTGGTAAATCCAAACAAGTGAGATCACTGGGACTGGGACTGGGACTGGCTCTGGGTGCCTGGCTTCCTGGACCACATGTTCAGAGATTTCGAACACCAAGGAAATGACGTGAGGTCACTTCCTTCAGGAACTGAATGAGGTCACTGCCTTGGCAAACACATTGTCCTAATAGTTGCTTCCAAAGGCCCCATTAGATGGAGGCTGCCCCTAGTTCCTGTGACACTTTCACAAGTTAGAATGGTATATCATCCATAGGCACTCCAGAACAGCTCTCCACACTGGCCTGTTTTGGTCCATCTTCTCTACACTAAGAAGAGAGAGGCAGATTCAGACACATCCCTTCATCCTGACCAGGTCGTTGGCCATGGAAGGTGACTCTTACTCTCTCAGGTCTTTCATAGCTGCCTACATCTTCTACAGGGATCATTTCTGCATGGACGTTTGAGGTTCTCAGCAGGTGGAAGATCCCCTAAATTCCTGTATTGTAAGACCAACTCTTTCCCTGCTCTTCTGTAAAGTTAGATTGAGGGAACAGTGTATGGTTAGGGTTAATAACATGTTCGATTTGGGTTAGGAATTGTTCTGCTGTATGAATAATGTTATTGGGAACCTGCGATATTTATAAGACTATAGAGGTGAAATATAAGTATGAAAACAGAAATCTAGGAACGATTGGAAGCCCAGAAGGTCATTGGGCACTTGATTGGTATACATAGCTTTGAATTACATTCTGCAAAGATGTTTCAGTTAAATAGATAATCATGGTAATAGGACCTTGTACATTGGATCATTGAATATAGAAGAGAACATCCACTCAAACTGGGATAGTTGGTACGATAAGGAAGATAGTTGGTAGGTTTCAAAAGAAGACTGAGTAAAGCATTTGGACCAAAAGTTCTTTAGCAATAGGGATTCAGTGAGAGAGTGAATGTCAATGTCAGCACATGTGAAGAGTCATTCATAATGATGAACTGGAGAAAAGGTGTAGGAAAGCATTTATCAATAGAGACATTAGGAAATCAGGCAAAGTTCAAAGTGTGTGATAGGAAAATACATTTTTAACAGGGTTGAGGTTGAATATATAATGTTAGGAAGAAACAAATATGTAGTCACCAATAGCAATGATATTTGAGAGTGTTAGGGAACAAGGACATGGATGATGTTAGTAATACATGGTCACATTCAATTTAGGCTTTGGTACAATCATAAGTGTGACCCTTGTATTTTGTGTCTGGAATATTACTGAGATAAATATATATGTATATCAGGTGAGTAGAAAATTCATGATGAAATATATATCATCTACAGATCCAAAAATATTCATTTTACTTAACATGGATATATAGGTGAAATATAAGTATAAAAACAGAAATCTAAGTAAGATTTGAAGCTCAGAAGTGCATTGGGAAATTGACTGGGATACATAGCATTGAATTACGTTCTGCATACATATCTCAGATAAATCGATACACAATGGCATATGACATTGTACCTTAGATGATTGAATGTAGAAGAGAACATCCACTCAAAAAGGGATAGTCGATAGAATCAGGAAGATAGTCAGTATGCTTTGGAAGAAGAGTGAGTATAGGATTTGGACCAAAGTTCATTAGCAATAGGGTTTCGGTTAGAGAGTGAATGTCAATGTCAGCACATTTGAAGGGTCAGTCACAATGTTGAACTGGGGAAAATATGTAGGAAAGCAGATATCAATAGAGACATTAGGAAATCAGGCAAAGTATAAAGTGAGTAAAAAAAAATAGACATTTTCAACAGTTTTGAGATTGAATATATAATCTTAGGAAGAAACAAATATGTAGTCACCAATAGGATTGACATTTGAGAGCATTAGGCAACCTGGACATGGATGTTTTTAGTAATCCATGTTCAGTTCCCTTTTAGGCTTTGGTACAATCATACGTGTGACTTTTGCATTTTGTGTCCTGAATATTACTATGATAACATGCATATGTAGAATCAGTTGACATGAGTATTTCTTCCACCATTTCTGGGAGCAATATTTTGAAGACGTATAAATTAGTATTGGGTGTACAAAGAGGTGTACCCTGTGTCTATCAATATACAGGTAATGCATGAATAGACCATACTGTGACCAAATAATATAACTGGTTCCACTTTAAATAATGGATTGAATGGATACCTTTAACTAAGTAAGAAATCTTATATTGATATACAATCATTCTTTCCCACCACTTATACATGTAATGGTAATATTAGGGTTATGGTTTATCATGACGGGTGTGTGAGTTTTGCTTCAAAAGTGATAATGGAAATCGAAAATAATGTGTTTGGAAAAAAGTCTCATGAAAAGAGCAGTCAAGAAACATGGAGGAATACATGTGTTCTGTAGCAGGAAGTGATTGAAAGTAAAAAAAATTCGTATAAATTATCTAAATTGTGGATGAAATATGCATCCTATTATGTGCATAAACTGGAGAAATAGTAATATACCAGTGTTGAATAAAAATGAACGTCAAAATACACATTATATCCCATAGGAATATTCTTGCATTGATGTTAAACTGGGTCAGTTACTGTAGAAATATTAGAATTTTTTTTGGTGTTATAATACAATTTATTTTAGCACTAGCATGCCACAGAAGGTAGAGGGAAGAGCAATGGATTTTCAGTTATAGCATTAATTATTTAACATTAAATGACTACTTTGGGGAGTGTAGAAATTACATAAGGCTATATAACATTTTTTTTTATTTAACATTCATAAAACCTTGGAATTATGGTAATATTTCTAGTTTTTTATTTTTTATTTTTTCAGTTTGTGATAGACCTTCATTTTATTTATTTGTATCTGGTGCTGAGAATATAACCCAGTGCCTCACAAATGGTAGACAAGCATGATACCACTGAGCCACAAACCCAGCCCCTCCACTTTTATCTTATCATCAAACACTCCTCTCCCTCTTCTTTTCTCACTTTCTTCCTCATTTTCTTCCTTCTTTCTCTTCCTTTTTCATTATCCCTCCATATGTTTTTTTCTCTCATGTCATTACAAACAGTAGTATGCTATGAAATTTACATTTAAGACAGTTTTTTATAGTCATTCTTTTTTCTTGAGAAAATTTAAAAATTATAATCACCTGATAGATATATTACAATACATTAATTATACATATTATCTATATTCATGCATATGTATTACATATGTTATATATATATGTATATATATATATATATATATATATATATATATATATATTTAAAAGTACTTTGATTAGCCTGTTTGAAATAATATAGACAAAATCTTTCTTAATTCTCAAGTCTTCCAGAATTAACATCTTACAGTGAAAATCAAATAAACATATTTAAGTAAAAGGGTATCATTCTTATTTATCAATACTGTGTCCATTATATTACTGTGATAAAATGTATATGTACATCAGGTGACATGAGTATTTCTTCCACCATTTTGGGGAGCAAAATTTTGAAAACTTATAAATTAGTACTGAGGATACAAATTGTTGTAACCTGTGTTGATGAATCTAGAGATGATGCATGAATAGACAATATTGTGAATAAATTATATAACTATTTCCAACTTTAAATAATGGATTGAATTGATATCTGAAAATATATAGCAAATCTTATATTGATATACATACATTCATTCCAACCAGTTATATATCTAATGGTAATATTAGGGTTACGGTTTATCATGAAGAGTGTGAGTTTTGCTTCAAAAATGATTATGGAATCGAAAATAATGTGTTTAGAAAGAAGTCTAGTGAATAGACCATAAAGAAACATGGAGTAATATATGTGTTCTCAAGGAGAAAGTTATTGAAATTGAGCCAAATGTCTATAAATTTGTGTACTTGTGGATGTAAGATATATCCTATGATTTCCATAAACTGAAGAAATAGTAATGTGCCAGTGTTGAATAAAAATGAACTTCAAAATACACATCATGTCCCATAGGAATCTACTTGCATTGATGTTAAACTGCGTCAGTTACTGTAGAAATATTAGGATTTGTAAGCACCATTCATTGAAGTTAGTTTTCAGTACTAGGAAAGAAATATGTATTTCAGGTGGTTGAATATTTCTGAGAATAATCTTGTGAAAAGTTGATAATAAATCCACATACAGGAACATGAATGAATTTAGGGAGTGTTTAATAATACACATATGTTTCATGTTTTGAGAAAAAAATATATATATATATCTCATGGAGAAATATTACAAAGAAAATTTGACAAGATTTATAACACATACCCTTGATTAAGCAGAAGGCAAATCAAAGTATACACCATGTCTCCTATGGAAGGCCTGTATTTCTTTTCGGTTAGGTTTCTTTTTATCCATCATATTAGGATTAGTTTTCAGATTCTAGTCGGGTATGTGTTAGTGTCAGGGATCAGTATTTAAAATGGAAAATAGGAAAATGAATCTAATGTGTATGCAAGTATGTGCTACACAAAAATCCTGCCACTCTCATCCAGAACAATTCCTTGACATTAACTTCACTCCAAGTGAGACCCAATTAGTGGTGAGGAGTTCGAAAACCTGTGATTACATATGTGGAACTGAAAATGCTCAGGAGTTCACAACATTCGATGTGTTAGAACAGTTTCCAAAAGTAAGGGAGAGGTTAAAAACTGCACAAACATGGAGCTCTGCTGGCCTAAAGACTTCTTGAGAAACTTCCTCTGAGGTTGGGCACATGAAATATATGTAGTTGTCAGAAGATTTAGCTTCTTTTGTAGTGACACCATCAAATCTGGATCTGCATCTATGTGACCTGGAGAAAATGGTTCCTTATTTTCTAATGAACATGAGGAAGGAGTTCTGAATTCTCTTTTTGTAGGTAAACTGTGGTCACTGGTAGTTAAGTGTCTCCCCTTGTGGTCTGTGAAACCATTTGGTCATCATCCTCCATTTTCGTGGTGTTTCTTACTGTGGCACTGGGAGTTTGGTATTAGCTTAATGAAATACAAGTAGTTCAACAAGGACACAGTGCTGGAGGGAGTTCTGTCACGTGTGGTTGGTCAGGGTCTCCAGGAGAATGTTCAAAACAGGGGTCTATCCCACATAGCTTTCCCCCTTGACTATAGCAACCGGATTCTGAACATTGCCCTCAAACCTCTCAATATAACAAGATGCCTATACATATAAGGATCTGTGGCCTGCACCATGTCAGTCACAAGTCTTTTGAAGCCAATGGCAGATCTACGTGGTAAAACCACAGGTATTTATTCACAAACCTATAGTCCACTGCTCTACACCCACTACTCAGGAGGCTCCAACTCACTAGCATCTCTGTTCTACAACATTTTCATGAAACCCAGTCAATCAAGGCACTGTCTGGTACACTCATGATCAGCAATAGAACATCCAAAGGTTCTCCAGGGCCACCTGGTCATGAAAATTTCAAAAAAATTCATGGTATTTATCTAGCCATTTTTCAAGGATGAAGTTGGAGGCACTGTGGGTATCAATTCATTCAGGAACCATTACATGGTGAGGAAGCTGATTTCAATGAAAGCTCTGCAGAACTCTTTAAGGCAAGGCTTCCCAAAGAGTGGCCAAAAGGTCACATGAAGCCAGGCCCATTGAGGTCTTGAATGTGAGGTTCATGTGTGTTTTGACTCTCAACTATGGCTGCCAAGTCTTTCACAAAAAAATAATGTGATATCCTGGCTGAGATTCTCAGTGCTCTGTGGAAAGCCATCTTGGGCCTATATCTCAGTTTCCAAGGGCGATGCTCATGCGTGGCCTCCTGTTATCCCAACACAATTCATGGCAATACTTTTCTGAGGTCAGTTCCAGAACTCAGTCTCTAAGAGGAATCACAGCAGAGTTCAAGCCCATGTGGACCCAGTCATCTCTTTCAACCGCCACACAAATGACCACAATTAAAACCACAAGACTCCTACATGGCACTCATCTTCCATAAAGACACTCATCATAACATCTGGCTGGAGGTTGCCATGAGGGGCACAGCCAAAAACAGTGTCCAAAATAAGCTCCCTTGCCCCTCATTTGCCTAAAGTCAGGGTGGCTTTGACACCCTTGTTGTGAACCAGAAGTAATCTGTAAGTGTAAAAGAAATTGAAATTAATGTGTAAAATTTAAAGTTTAAAAGACTGGGTGTTGCAAATTTTCTAAGCTGCAAGGTCTGAGTTAAAATGTAAAGGACCAGGTATTGTTACGTTCCTATGCTATACACAAAACCTGAAATTCCTGTAGCTTGTAGGACAATTCCCGGACTGCCCAGTAAATTTTCCCCTGACTGCCTGATTGTTTAATAACCTAGTACCCTTTGTGGCCTGGCACATAGGCATCACAGGGCCTAAACCAATCAGTTTCAATGTGTACCCCACTTTAGAACTGACCTATCACTCCTGCCAGACCTGTTCCCACCAAAGAATGAGCTAATCATCTTTGGAATTGTTGTTTGATTTTCCCGTGGTGTATGATGATTTTTTAAAAGAGACTGTGATGTATGTAAAGTCCCGCCCTCCCCAAAAAGTGTACTTAAGCACTGCTCAACTCCTGCTTGTGGCTCTGGGCTGCTCTCCCTTCTTGAGTGAGCACGGAGCCCCAGCATGATGGATTGGAACTCAATAAATGCTTTTTGCTGTTGCATGATCCGCGGTCTCTTGGTGGTCTCTTCCTCCGACATTCGCTGAACCCTTAATTTTGGTGAGTTGGACGGGAATCGTGCAGCACCGAACAAGGAGATCCCAACGGACCCCTCTGAGGGTAAGAAAGGCGCCTCTTTCCATTTTTCCTTGTGATCGCTCAGAGCTTTTTGTTCAGGTTTGGTTTTTCGGTTTTCGGTTTGGGTTGGAAGAGTGGCTGCCAGCAGAGCGTGTAAGTTCCCCCTGGCAGTGGTGGACAAACGTGTCCTAAAGCCACCGGCCACGTTCTTGCAAGGGACACCTTGAAGGACTCGGGGAGGGACAGATGTGATCTCATTAGGTGAGGAGATACGGAAGTGCCCTCATTAGGTGAGGAGGGACAGATGAGCCCTCATTAAGTGACTCTGTTGCAAACCCATCAGGTCTTGCTGGCTACTTTTTTCTCTCAGGTTGAATTCACTGTCTGTCTTTGTGGTGTAACTCATCAGGTTATGCCAGTTACTGGGTTCTAATCTTTACTTCTGAACTCGTGTTAAACGTTAACTGTGTGCCCGTGTTTGTGTTACGTTTGTTTTGTCCTTGTCTCTGTTTGAGTAACTCTCATTATGGGACAAAGCCATTCCATGCCTCTGTCCCTGAAGCCTTTCCTGGTCGCTGCCTCCAATCTGACCCCTTTGCCCACAATCCTATAACTCAAACCTTCTGCTCCTCCCCCTCTTCCCTCCATTCTCCCTGAGTCACAAGATTGTTGATCTTGGGGTTGTGAACAAACGGGAGCTGCATGATGGTCTTTGTGTGTCTTTTTGTCTGTGTTTCTGTTAAATGTGATGGCATTGTTTGGACCGATGCAGAGTCCCGAGTTCCAACCTGCCTTAGATGTGTGGAAATAACTTTAGCTAAAATTTAACCTAAAGCTTCTTCTGTGAGGGACCAAAAGTCAATAGAACCACCAGCTTTTCTGTTCTCACCTTTTACACCTCTCTTAGCTGTGTTTTAAAGAACTTTGATAAACTTTTCTCCTCTTTGTTAAGCGAGATTAGGGAAGCAGTGATTTCTTTTCTTCCCATAGTTGGCTTGAGCACGCCCACTGCAGAAGGAAATGCCTGGGGTCTAAGAACATTGATATCTCGCTTAAACTTTTCTCAAAACCCTATCCTCATTATTAAATTGTTATTAATTGGCTTTGGGGATGGGAACCAAACCTTCAGTCATAAATTTTGACACACCAGTGGGGACTTTCAATGAACCACACTCTGCCCTCTTGGGGAAGCCTAGCACTCAAAACAATTGCAAGCAGAGGATGAATTTTTTGGAAGCTGACTACTGAAAAGGAGGGAGATATAGAATATGCCTGGTGCCTGGGGTCAAACCACCAGAAGAACTAATCCTGTAAGTAAATGGTGAGGCTAAGGGACGCCCAGCAGGTGCCAGAGCCATTTTGCTGTGGGGAACTCCCTTATTCCTTACCTGCACTTTAAGGATTGCTCCACCTCTGTTTACTTAACAAAAGGGACCATGAATGCAGTAATATGTTGATATTTTAGATTGTTTCTTGGGGATGATCTTGGCTGAAATTGTATTTAAAAGATGATATTTTTAATTGTAACAATCTGGTATCTGAATGGGTTTCTAAAGCATTGCACTATCTTACAGATAAAAGTTGGGTTTAAACAAGAGTTTAGTTTGATTTAAGATAGCTGATGCTAGAAAACTTAAATACTTCGGATAAAAAAATAATTAAAGAGTTTTAATTTTGAACTAGGTAGCCTGAGAAAATTTCACTATTTATACCAGTGCATTAACTTGGGCAAAGATAATAAATTATGATATGATATCTGTTCCCTTCAATGTGTAAGATTTTTTTAAAAACGTGCTAAATTAAAACGTTGGTCTGCCTTAGTGAAATGACATTAATTAGCAACAGTCTTGGAAATTTTTAAAGCTTAATTTGGGATACAAATGGTAGTCTGTGGTTGTTTTTAAAATTTTTTTCAAGAAATTTAATGTAGCTTACTACTACTTTAGAAACTTCAGAACAAAGAAAGTGGCTTAATGATCCTAGAGAATCTTCTTATGATGGTGGCTTTAATATTATCAAAAAATGATCATATTTTCAGTTTTTTGTGGTGAGGCTAAGGGACTCAAGATTTTCTAGTGTAGAAAAACATAAAGATATAAAATTTTGAGAATTACATCTTAAACTTGCATCATAATTTTCAACATTCAAACCTGGAAATTATGACTTATAGCTAAAATGCCTTAGGCATGAGGTTTCTGCTCAGAACTCCAGCCTTTACAGTTTTCAAGTCCTCAGCCAGGACTTAAGTTGATATGCAAATAAAAGAAGCCTGCAGCACTCAGCAGGAGACAGATAAAAAGGAGTAAAAGTGTTTTTTTACCTGAACTCAAACTAGATCCAAACAAAAAGTACATTATATGGTATTTACTAATTACTGGCCAGTCATCTTTTTTGGCACTCTTGCTTTTTCTTAGATTCTGTATTTTTTATTTTTTGAGCTCATGATCTTGATCCTGCAGATGGGTTAATGTTTTCTGATCAGTT